>NW_015505670.1:324301-421271 GCF_001515645.1 Sinocyclocheilus grahami
CCCCGGGCTGGACTCCGCTTCGTCCACGGTGAAAGCCGATCCGGCGATCCACAGCGAGAAGTTGATGTATTTCCTCAGCGACCAGCACGGATCAGCTCTAGGCATGACGAAGCGAATATCGTCCTCTTTTGGAAGGCCAAGCAACAATACTACAGTGAGAATAAAAATTATGCCGCCTTTCTTTGTGTGAACATTTGGGCGGCGTTATGCAAATCTTCCCACATCCTGACGTAGACATGTGGGGGCGTGTTAGAACGAGCCATTTTAGGTAGGTGTGGCTGACTCTTAACTTTTATAAAGAATATCTCTTTGGATTTGAGACTTTAGTCTTTGCAACTTTACAGATCTTCTTTATGCACCAAGAGCTTGTAACACTCCAAAGAGAAAGGAAAAATTGAAATCGCATCATATGACCCCTTTAACATCACAACCGATTTGAATCGTAAAATATTTTCATCGCTTTTCAACCGGTTCGGGATGCATCGTTATATCCCTAGTAATAATAATGTCAGCTAAGACGGCCCTGCTAGGAGGAGTGGCTGTTCATATAACGTTAGCCTACCCGCATTCAGACTGTCATATATGCTAGCCGTTTTGTAATTAAGGAGATTTGGTCATTCTCAGCTAGTCCCGTTGAACTGCACATAGTTTTAAGGCTAGTCTTGTCTTTCTTTTCCGTTACGTTCGCAGAGTGGACCAGCAGACCGGCGTCGGTGAACACTGACGGATAAACACAGTCAAAATCAGGAGAGGATTCAACGGAGTAATAATATGTCTATTGAGAAATCGAAGTTAACTTACGTGATAACTGGAGGATGCGGTTTTCTCGGGCAGCACCTGTTGAGAGTTTTGTTGGAGAAGGAAGAAAATATCAAGGAGATAAGGCTTTTCGATAAAAACGTTTACCCAAGTCTACGAAGTCACAGTACAGGTAAGAAACACTTGAAACAAACTGTTCATTATATGATTACGAGCTTGTTAGTGCCCACAGTCATTTAAAATGGCTTTTTAGCTATTATTACGCTCATGGTTGTCTTAAGTAGCCTATTATTACCCGTTCATTGCATACATGCGTGTTTTTGGACAAACGCCCTATCTATGTAATAACCAGATGTTTCTTCATTACGTTTCTCACTTGGACTAGTTTATTTAATGTCCAACAGTACATAAAAATCACAGAGGACGTGATTATGTAATGTTTTTTAATGTAATTAACATTTCCATTACATCTCAAATGATGTATTGTGTTTGTGAGAACATTCTGTGATTTAAAAGACATTTGAAACATTTTTGGAATAAAATGACACTCGTTTATCTTGCTGTGCATCCTTTTATATCTAACATTTATTGTTGCACAAGTTGACCAAATTAAAAATAATTTTGACTGGAAATGACATATACCTTGATCGTTCTTTATTTTCTTCGTCTTTCATGTCAAGATTGCTCTTTCATTTCTCAGACTGACACTTTAACCAAGTGGTTGTGTTGTAAATCACGCCACAAAACTGAGAGACCACTGGAAAAATTGTAGAAACATTGAGCTCATTTTTACATCATAAATATCGAAATTGTTTGCATATTCTTTCTGAAGATTATCATACTTTTAAAAATGTAATATTTTAAAGTTCCCAACATTAAAGAAACGCCCTATATTTCATATAGTTCCTGAAAATATGCCTGTGTTCGTGACGTTCACAGTATAGGATGCAGTTTCTGTAAGACCCCAGGGGAAACATCTGTTGTTTCTATGACTTCAATAACGGGAAAGATCATTGAAATGACAAAGGAAATGGAAAGGTTCATTCTTGTTATTACATAGCTTTGGCTTTATTGGTGTATATTTGGGCTTGGTTCAGTTGGAAAGGTCAGGCAACACCAGTCATTTCCATCCAGCCCATTTCACCTTCCTTTTCACCCACCAGGATGCTCCATTCGGCTGATGTCCAGCTCTGTACAATGGGATTTTGGGATCTTATTCACTGTATTCACCAACCCTCACTGATTACGTTATCATGGATAAATTGATCTCTCATTTTCAGCAGATATGTAGCTCTAGCTGAAGCACAACAGAGGAATAGATGCACAAGGGAAGTAAGAATTTGAATTTGGTTATAGCTGGATCTAATTTGTGTGTCAAATGTTTTTTATTAGCCAGAGTTTGTTGGCTCTTTTATTTAGTGGATCTCATACAACAAGCATCCACTGTCCTGCCCAAATGTATTCTAGTCCTCACATACTTTGCTAGTTATGAGGGAATGATGCTTGAAATTGACAACAGCTTGGCATGTGGTCAAAGTCCAAATGTCAACAGAAAGGTTAGATAAACTTATCAGAAGCGAACATTGACCTACTTGCACATTGAGCTAGTAAGAGTTTTTTTTGTATGTGACTGATTTTGTGTGACTACTTGGAAAGTTTTTATTCATCGGCAGACTTTTCATACACTCTTAAAAATAAAGGTGCTTCAAAAGGTTCTTCAAGCGATGCCATAGAAGAACCATTTTTGGTTCCACAAAGAACCATTCAGTCAAAGTTTCTTTAAAGAACCATCTCTTTCTTACCTTTTTATAATCTGAAGAACCTTCTTTCGCCCCAAATAACCTTTTGTGAAACAGAAAGGTTCTTCAGATGTTAAAGGTTCTTTATGGAACCATTTAGACAAAAAGGTTCTTCTATGGCGTCGTGAAGCACCTTTATTTTTAAGAGTGTATGTTATTTATTACTATTATAAAGCTCAGTTAAGTAACCATCACACAGATGTGAGGGATCCTAGAGACGTGTTTATTTGAACATCTGCAATTCACAGCCGCTGATAACTCATCACAGTAATTATTGTTTGTCCTGTGTATGGTTCAAAAACCTGTCAATCTATGGAGTTGTTAAATGCATATGTGCAAAAGCAACTGGAAACTTAAGAGATCAGAAATACGCCACAGGAAATCTTTGCAGAGCAGTTATGAATGACCGTGTTCATTGTTTGAAAAAATAGCTGCAAGTGAGAATGAGAAGAATGTATTTTGTTTACAAGGACACGAGGGTGTTGCTTCCACCAAGAAGATTGTTTGTTTCCTGTTTTAGATAATTGTGTCATTGTAATAAAAAATATCACTTGATCCTAGAAGTAATATCAGGAAGCTTTCCAAGGTAAATCATAGAGATAACAGGATGCTGTCCAAAGTGACCTTGGTTACACCCACACACTCACTCATTCACTGGAATACATGAAGCACGGACACACTTTGTTGTGCTACAAAGAAAACGGATGTTTTTTTAAGTAGATTACACTACTATTGAAATCTTTTCAATTTTATTTTATGCACTGGTAGTTACATCAGTTCTCAGCTGCCTATGTTTTTCCATGACAACTACCTTATTTGACATAAAAATATATATATAAATACGCCTGCAATGTATTTTGTTTACAAGGACACGAGGGTGTTGCTTCCACCAAGAAGATTGTTTGTTTCCTGTTTTAGATAATTGTGTCATTGTAATCAAAAATATCACTTGATCCTAGAAGTAATATCAGGAAGCTTTCCAAGGTAAATCATAGAGATAACAGGATGCTGTCCAAAGTGACCTTGGTTACACCCACACACTCACTCATTCACTGGAATACATGAAGCACGGACACACTTTGTTGTGCTACAAAGAAAACGGATGTTTTTTTAAGTAGATTACACTACTATTGAAATCTTTTCAATTTTATTTTATGCACTGGTAGTTACATCAGTTCTCAGCTGCCTATGTTTTTCCATGACAACTACCTTATTTGACATAAAAATATATATATAAATACGCCTGCATATCAAAAATCTAACAACTCCTATACTTTTAACAAGGTATATTATCTCTTTCTCTTTTATCCACAGAACATTTGAAGGTGGTGGGGGTACAGGGTGATATAACAGATTATGGGAGTGTGCGTGATGCCTTTCAGGGAGCAGACCTGGTTTTCCACGCAGCTAGTTTGGTTGATGTTTGGTATAAGGTCCCTGAGAAGGCCATCTATGCTGTCAATGTACAAGGTGAGTGAAGAATAAGATTGAAAAACAAAAGGAGACAGATAACAGTGACTTTGTAGAAGTGATGTCAATGTTTTGCACTTTGAAAGGGTTTAGAAGTTAGCTTCAGAATACAGTTTAGGAAGTCACCTGTGAAATGACTGGAGGATACTACAAGATAAAAGATACACTACCATTCAACAGTCTGAGAAGTCTCTTATGCTCACCAAGGTTATATTTATTTAATCAAAAATACAGTAAAAACTGTAATATTTTGAAATATTATTACAATATATTAAAAACAGTTTTCTATTTTAATATATTTTGAAATGCAATTTATTCCTGTGATGACAACGCTGAATTTTTAGCAATCACTACTCCAGTGTTCAGTGTCACATGATCCTTCAGAAATTATTAATATGCTGATTTGCTGCTCAAGGAACTTTTTATTATTATCAATGTTTAATGGAAATCGTGATTGTTTTTATTCATTATTTTTTTACAGAACTCTTTGATGAACAGAAAGGTCAAAGATCTGCATTTTTTGAATAAGCTTTTTAAAAATTTTAATGCATCCTTGCTTTGAAAAAAAGGATGAATTTCTTTTAAAAACATCCTAGTGACCCCAAACAGTAGTGGGGTTTTTTTGTTTTTTTTGACTGTCATAGTAAATGTTAGTGGGTTGTTTTGGTTTCTCCCCCGGTTTTCCTTTGGTGACATTTCCAGTAACCTTACAGCTTTACTGTCGGTTTGGTCCGGAAATGCATAATTTACTCACACACAAGGCGGGAATTGTCGTATTTTTTAGTGCATGTAATGAAGTGAGCATAATAAGATAAAAATATGTGCTTTTTAACTGTAGTCCACTGCTATTGTACAAGAAAATCTCCTGCTAGCCTAGACAGATCATGTGGCTT
The DNA here is from genome assembly GCF_001515645.1 of Sinocyclocheilus grahami. Lineage (NCBI taxonomy): Eukaryota > Metazoa > Chordata > Actinopteri > Cypriniformes > Cyprinidae > Sinocyclocheilus > Sinocyclocheilus grahami. Next base: position 329,223 of record NW_015505670.1, read on the forward strand.
TATGAGAAATGGAGCATTTGCAGTTGACCTCAAGCTGATAAAAAAAAGGTCAGCTCTAGATTTAAAAAAATGTCTGACATTGTTAATGCATTCAGCATCATCACCTGCATGAGTGAAAACGTCTGGACTATCACAGATATGATTATTTATTTATGTGTTCAGATCAGTCTCATTCCTTTCATGTGTTTACACTTATTCATCTGTGGTAATAGACTTTACTGGTAATGGGTTCCTAACATATTTAGGTCTGTGTCAGTATAGCATTAATAGATACAGACAAACCCACAGGATACAGATGAAATACAGTAAAAACTGTAATATTTTGAAATATTATTACAATAATAAAAAAACAGTTTTCTATTTTAATATATTTTGAAATGCAATTTATTCCTGTGATGACAACGCTGAATTTTTAGCAATCACTACTCCAGTGTTCAGTGTCACATGATCCTTCAGAAATTATTAATATGCTGATTTGCTGCTCAAGGAACTTTTTATTATTATCAATGTTTAATGGAAATCGTGATTGTTTTTATTCATTATTTTTTTACAGAACTCTTTGATGAACAGAAAGGTCAAAGATCTGCATTTTTTGAATAAGCTTTTTAAAAATTTTAATGCATCCTTGCTTTGAAAAAAAGGATGAATTTCTTTTAAAAACATCCTAGTGACCCCAAACGGTAGTGGGTTTTTTTTTGTTTTTTTTGACTGTCATAGTAAATGTTAGTGGGTTGTTTTGGTTTCTCCCCCGGTTTTCCTTTGGTGACATTTCCAGTAACCTTACAGCTTTACTGTCGGTTTGGTCCGGAAATGCATAATTTACTCACAAACAAGGCGGGAATTGTCGTATTTTTTAGTGCATGTAATGAAGTGAGCATAATAAGATAAAAATATGTGCTTTTTAACTGTAGTCCACTGCTATTGTACAAGAAAATCTCCTGCTAGCCTAGACAGATCATGTGGCTTTATGAGAAATGGAGCATTTGCAGTTGACCTCAAGCTGATAAAAAAAAAGGTCAGCTCTAGATTTAAAAAAATGTCTGACATTGTTAATGCATTCAGCATCATCACCTGCATGAGTGAAAACGTCTGGACTATCACAGATATGATTATTTATTTATGTGTTCAGATCAGTCTCATTCCTTTCATGTGTTTACACTTATTCATCTGTGGTAATAGACTTTACTGGTAATGGGTTCCTAACATATTTAGGTCTGTGTCAGTATAGCATTAATAGATACAGACAAACCCACAGGATACAGATGAAAACAGGAGCAGGAGATGATGAGTGTGTTTTCATACTGGAATTTTCCTTTAGTTTGGATTCTGCCCTATCATATCATTTTTTTTCTTTTGCTCTCACATTTGCATTCCACATACTTCTCTAGAAATCTCCTCTTTGAATACCATTGAATGGGTCTAGATAAAAAAAATACACATTTGGTTACCTTTGTTTTTTCACTTATCATTTGATCTGATACTTCAGAAAGCTTTTGAATAGCTGATGGGATTCTCATTCAATCTATCTGGTGCTTCCAGCTGTATCACAACATTACTTGGAATTTAGGCATTGTGTCACAGGGCTCGCAAAATCGCTAGCCCGACGTCCCGGGGCTATTGTGTTTTCCAGTCGGGCTACCAAAAATGTATCACCACTCTGCGACAGGCTACCTTAAATGCAGATCTCCCGCGGGTCCTTAAAAACTCCTAATGTGAGTTTTATCAAACTTAAGGCCATACAATTTTTAAATGCGTTAAATGGTATAAGAAATGTCTTAATTATAATTTCAAGAGGTCTTACAGTTGGTGACGGAAAGACAAGAGTCGCGCAATACGACTGGATTAAACGTCAAAAGGCAATGATGTCATTGAACAAATATGAGCGCTGCACTTTTCAAGTCAAAAACGCGGCGCATATGTCTTTATTTGAATGTATCTGAAGGGAACCGACTGTCCTCAGAAACGTGTCGTTGGCGTTTTATTTTAATTTTACCTATAATTCCTGATAAAGCAGCGTTTATGAGGGCGGAGCTGCTTTGTGTACAGCCGTTACCGGGAAACCGCAATATTTCAGCGCTCCTAAAGCGCCACCTAGTGGCAGAGAATGAATTTGCATTTCCAATAAGCCTTTCTTTGTTTATGGTCAGATCAACGCAAATATCAACTTGTGTTTTTATGCAGCAAACACATAGAGTTGTAAATGAGAAAGAAGTTAATGTGCCTTCTAAAAATCTAAACAATTAAGACAGTAATATTTATACGTTTTAAATTGACAATTTATATGCTCGATTTATCCCTTTTCATAAAAATGGTCTAAAGGCTGAAATGCTGTTGTATACGATTTTTGTTTTTGTGAAAACCTGTATCTGAACTGTAAATCATGTAATTTTATGGCTCAGTACTGTATGTTACCATAGACATTGTCCAACCCCACTCATACTGTGTTCATTTTACTTGTGCAGCTCTTAAAATGGGTCATAAATTGCCTTAAATGTATTTTTAAAAATTCTGTAGATACCCTGTAAATAGTGAAATAAAATTCCTTCCTTCATATTTGTTGATATTTGTGTATTGAAAATATTTTGATTGACATTTAAACTCCTATCTGATTTTCTATATTTAAAAAAAAAATTCTATATTTTTTTTATTTGGGCTAGTTAAATTAATTTTCGGGCTACCAAAATCTGAAGAGTACCTGCCCGAAGGGCTACCAGGGATTTTGAAATTTTACAAACCTAATGATTCTCATTAATGTCAGTTAAAGCAACACAAACAGGTTTTAGGTCTTTCTTTTGTTTTAGTAGAGTTCCTGTTTTCCTCACCCTATTGGTGTTTGTCATGCGTTTTTAATACTTATTCTTTTTGGATGTTCTCCATCAGGGACAGAGAATGTAATAAACGCATGTGTGGAAATCGGTATTCAGTATTTGGTCTATACAAGCTCCATGGAGGTGGTTGGTCCAAATGTAAAAGGAGATACATTTATCAGGTAAGTGTTTATATTTAAATAGCTTTTTGATATATGTAAGAAGTTTTTACAAAGTGATATGTTTAAAATTAAATATATTCGCTAAAAATAAATAAAAGTGTTTAAAGGATTTGAACGCATTCTGGAATGACAGCGGAATTCCACAACGTACATAACATTCCATCTAGAAGTATCTTTCAAGCTGAAAGATTACAGGCCACAGTATGTTATTCCTATCATCCTAATGATCAAAAAGTGTCTGTATATAGAGAAGTTTCTGCTGTTTTCCTTTGTCACCTGATAAGTGACACTTGTATGTCTCAAAGCACATCTTGTGATCATATGTCATCTAATGTTGAGATTTCTGAAGTAACCGTTGCCAGCTCTGTAAATAGTCAGCCCAGATGGAATCTGTTGATTTTTTTTCCCCTAATTTTTTGTGCTGATTTTGAAGGAAACTCATGAATTTTGCATGTTATGATGTTAAAACATGGGTTTAAAAGTACTACACTGTTATTGGCTGATGAAAGCACAATTAATTTAACCAAAATATGTAAAAACATGCGAAGGGCGGAGATTGTGTACGAGTTTGTGAATGCTCTATTGTGGTTTGGCCTAGTAATCAACCAAAGAAAATTTGTCACGAAGTCTTATCAGTGATCCAAATGACAACTTTTGGTTGACTTTTAAGTAGTTTCACATCTGGTTGTGATGTCTTGCCTAGAACTTTGATTAAAACAGCACACAGAGCAAAGCCTTGAAACTTTTCCATTACTGCCACGTGCTAGAAACATTAACATTTTCCTTGGAGAGTGACTAACACAGTTTTGAGATTTTTATTCCCCTCAGATTAAATTATTTTCCTATATTTTTGGAAACAAACACGCACACATTCACATAGAAAACTTAATCATTTAAAAGCATCGAGCTTATATTTCAGCTCTCCTCTCTTATCCCCCTTTCTCCACATTTTTCTCAAGTTCCTGTGGAGTGGAGTGTTTGGATATTTAATATTGTTGCTAAACATCAGTTGCTTGCCATGGGTAATGCCTTTCTAAGGTAATGAAAATAAAATTTGTTTTTGCTGGAAAGTGTCTGCTGTCATAACCAACTAGTCCCTAAAAATAAATATATATATTTTTGCACTCCAGTGCACATGTCACACAACAGAAGAGGACAGACAGGTATAAACAAGACAAATATAAACCGTTTATTGAATGGCTGGCACAGGAAAGGAACGAGAATGTAGCAACGGTGAGTATATAAGTTCTATGGAGCTTGATATGACAACAAAATGTCTCTTGCAGATGCTGGAAGGAACAGGTAACAGAAGATCCTTGGCAGCAGGTGAGTGTTCAGGTGGGTAACAGGTTAGGAGTCTGTTCATGTAGGAACGATAATGTAGGGTAATATTATAATGAGATCCCTTTGCCATGTCACCAAGGGAGCAAAATCAGATGCGCTCGTTTTCTCAGACGCTTGCAGAAAAAGGCTTCCCAAAACAAAGTTACTGGGTTAATCTTTTTCACGTTTCCTTGCTTGGTAGATGCACTGGGGACTTGATTATAGCACTTAAAACCTGGAAAAGTCAGATTTTCATGATATGTCACCTTTAAGGAGTGATGCATGAAATTAAGGTGAGATTCTGTAGTGAGGTGGTAAGTTTAGTCTGTATGTGACATCATTTGGTTGATAACGAGAGGGTCGATGTTCTGTGGGCGTCAGCTTGCGTCTCCGCACTGCTTGTTGGAGATGCACGTGTGCCAAGTCCCACACCCTCTTGTTTTGCTCGTACCAGTGATTGACAGCTGGAAACTCCGAGGGCTCACCGGACCAGGGGAACAAAGGAGGCTTGTACCCAAGGATACATTGGAAAGGGGTGTGCCCGGTGGTGGACTGCCTGAGGGAGTTCTGGGCATACTACACCCAGGGGGAGGAATCGGCTCCTACTGTCCTGGTTCTGGTGGAAGTAGGAGCGCAGGTACCTCCCAATCTCTTGGATCTACCGCTCAGTCTAGCCGTTAGTTTGTGGATGGTAACCGGAGGAGAGGCTGACGGAAACTCCCAGGAGCTTGAAGACTTGTCATACCCGTGAGATGAATTGAGGGCCACGGTCTGATACTAGGTCTTCTGGTAGACCAAAATGGCTGGAAAAGAGTTTCTGCGGCTTCAAATGCAGTGGGTAAGCCTTTCAGAGGCATGAGTTTACAGGCTTTGGAGAAGCGGTCGACAATGACAAACACACGTGTGGTGATCCAAAGGAGGAAGGTCGGTCATGAAATCTATCCCCAGGTGGGACCATGGACGGTGTGGAATGGGTAGTGGGACCAACTTTGCGTGGTGTGTTGGTGACAGCACAGACTGAACATCCCTTGATGAATCGGGAGATGTCCTGGGCCATGGAGGGCCACCAGTAACGATGACATAGGAGCGAGAGGGTATGTTGACTACCTGGGTGTCCAGAGCCCGGAGAGTTGTGGGCAGAGTCCATGAGGGGCAGGCGAAGAGCTGATGGAACGTAGAGGAACCCCTTAGGACCTCCCGGCGGAACAGGTTCAGAGCTTGCAGCCTGTACAATCTGATCAATGGACCAGTGGATGGGACTGATAATCATGGCTGGAGGGAGAATGGGTTCTGGAGAGCTGGGTTCAGGATTGGGTTGATAAAGTCATGAAAGGGCATTACCCCTCAAGTTCTTATTACCAGGACGATAGGTTACAGTGAAGTTGAATCTGGTGAAGAATAGGGCCCATCCGGCTTGACGTGGGTTACGGCGTTTGGCTTCACGCAGATATTGGAGATTCCAATGATCCGTGATAACATCAAAGCAGTGATTTGCTCCCTCCAGCCAATGTCTCCACTCTTCCAGGGCTAGCTTGATGGCTAGAAGCTCCCGATTACTGATGTCATAGTTCTGCTCCACCGAGGACAGTTTCTTAGAGAAGTAGGCACATGGATGGAGGCATGGAGGATCACCCTGCCGCTGTGATAGGACCGCACCAACCCCGGTGGTGGATGCGTCTTGAAGTCTGGTCTTCTGTCACACAATAGAAGAGGACAGACAGGTGAGTGTAATATAAACAGTTTATTGAATGGCTGGCACAGGACAGGAACGAGAATGTAGCAACGGTGGGTATGGAAGCTCTATGGAGCTTCATATGACTTAGCTGAATGATAACAGAATGTCTCTCTTGCAGGTGCTGGAACGAACAGGTAACAGAACACTGGATCCTTGTAGGCAGGTGGGTAGCAGGTTAGGAGTCTGTTCATGTAGGAACGACGAGACCAGACAAAGGAGTGCAGGTTGTGAGTGCCTTTAAGGTGTGTACTGATGAGGAGGTGCAGGTGTGGTGAATTAGAACTCCGGGGAGAGTGAACGAGTGGGCGGAGTTTGCTGATCTGACACTATAGGTTGATTGTGATCTGAGATGGTTGCGTCTCCGTGACAGCATGCTGATGAAAGCCTCTGGAAAAAACATTTGTTGTAATATCTGTGCTTCTTTTACATTGTTTAATGCTACAGTAAAATGAAACAAAATATTTCTATAAATAATCATCATTAATAATAACAAACCCCAACCGAACTCAAACCAAAAATTATACCTTAAAATAACTACAAATAATAATACATACATACTCAAATCCAATATTTTACTAAACATTTAAAATTTTACACTCACTCTGCAAGGACAGACAGGGATAGGCGTCAACTTTGTTTAAATCTGTTATGTTTCGTCAGGATGTAGTGTAATTTGTGTATGCATTTCACATGTCTTCTGTGCAAGCTGTAAGAACGCATCCATGTCTACTCATTTAGAGAGTAGAGGATATACAAAGAGAGTGAGCATTGTGGGTATGAGTTTGGGTATAATTTGACAGCACTGGTTGGGTCAAGCACTTGATTTCAGTAAAGGATCTGGTTTAGGTCTTAACTTAATACTTCCTGTGTATTGGTAGCTCTGCTACCTATTACTTAACTACCTTTCATTTGCCCAGATTTTAACTCTTGATGTTGTTCTTCCTTGACACAGAGGGAATGAGGATACTCCATATAATATATTCCATGAGATGCCTTACCCTAAGACCAAAGCTGCAGCTGAGAAAATGGTGCTGGAAGCCAATGGCACAAAGGTACAACACAGTTTTGTGGAGTGCAACAATAACACATTGATTTAGAAAGGACCCTGACTTTTCCATTTTAGCATGTTTAATCAAATAGAAAATGTACAATCTGTATTTGTAAACAAACAAGTGTTTGATTAATGAATGGACGCAGCTCTCTTTTGTTTTGTTTTTTAGCTATTAATAAACTGTTTTCTATCTTTAATTCACATGTAGGAAGTTAGATGATTAAATTGCTTTTCTTCTAAAATCTTTCTAAAATAATTACTTTATTCTTTTTAACATTTTCTTATATTCATGAGCAATGTTATAATATCATCCAAAACATCCAACAGCAAGTTTACTTTTATGTTGAATAAAATCTACTGACATTTAGATGAAATTGGAACGCGTGCTTCTCATTTACATTGGTCTAGTTGCTATTTTCTAACTTTGCGCAATACTGCACCCACCCAAACCCATGGAAAATGAAGATCACATACTCAAGTTCGAAGCCTTAAATTATATATGGTTGGTTTTAGTTACTCTTTTGCTGTTAGTGTTTCAGCATGCCATGCATTCACTGACGTTTTCAAACACTATAAATCTTTATAATGCTATTGATGTATCTTCTGCATCTGAGTGACATGTAATGTAATAGAAAGACAATTTCTTTATTTTTCTGCTATAATCAATTATTGATTTCTCTCTCTCTCCTTTGTCCCACTCTCCATGATTAGGTAAAGGGAGGGAACACTCTCTACACATGCTCTCTACGGCCAACAGGTATCTATGGGGAACAGCATCAGCTCATGAAGGACTTTTATCTGAATGGGGTCCGTACAGGTGGTTGGGTGATCAAGGGAGTTCCACGGAACACAGAGCACGGACGGGTCTATGCAGGTAACCAGCAAAACCCAGAAACCATGGCAACAGTGGAACAGAAAAATGGCTTCACTGTTTTTGATTTGATTTGATTGGTTAATCCTGTAGGGGAATTACAGTACAGTTAAACCCCATAGAGAGACCAGTATGTTCAATGAAGACCAGGAGTCAAATTTGAAGTTAAGTCAGTACTTAGTACTTACACTAGTGCTTATAACCATATGGATGATCAGTTGACGTCATTTCTACAGGTTCTGATAGGTTAACAGTACAGACAACTCTAGCAACATCCAAGCATGGTATTCTGTCCCTGACAAGTTAAGTACATTATCTTTGGCACCTCATGTTCTGTATGCATATGCAACTTTGGTAAGGGTCATAGGTGAGTCATAAATACCTGGAAGGACTCTTCTCATCTGGGCTGCTGTTGAAGTCTGCTGGAGACTATTCCTTTGGCATGGTCATGGTATAATGGATGTCTTTCAGTCTGGATTTCAGACCAAGCACAGTACAGAATCAGCGCTGCTTAAGGTTTTAAATTATATATTTTTGAGTATTGACTCCTGGAAGGTTGTTGCCCTAATGATGTTGGACTTGAGCGCTGCTTTTGACACTATAGATCAGGGGTGTCAAACTCAGTTCCTGGAGGGCCGGAGCCCTGCAGAGTTTAGATACAACCCTAATTAAACACACCTGATCCAGCTAATCAAGTAATTTAGGCTTATTTGAAAACTACATGGTTTGAGTGTTGGAGCAGGGTTGGAACTAAACTCTGCAGGGCTGCAGCCCATCAGGAACTGAGTTTAACACCTCTGTTATAGATCATGGTGTTTTAATAGAACGTCTTAGGGATTACTTTGGAATTAATGGTATTGCTCTTAAGTGGTTTTCTTCTTATTTGCAGGATAGGACTTGTTCTGTTAAAATAGGAAATGATGTCTCTACATCTGCTACTTTCTCCTGTGGGGGTCCCACAGGGATCTATTCTTGGTCCAACTTTGTTTTCTTTATATATGCTGCCCCTGGGGTCAATTTTTATTTCTGTATGCTGGTGATTTGCACATTTATTTTCCTTTAGAGCTTCACGGTTGTTTTTCTTTAACAAACTTTTGCAAGTGCTTGGCAGAGGTTAAGGCTTGGTTTGCAAATAATTTTCTTAAATTAAATGAAGATAAGACTGAGTTTATTATATTTGGTAACCAGCAGTTTCAGAAAGGTATGGTCAGAAGCCAGGGACAATTGTCTATGTGGTTATGTGAGGAACTTGGGAGTAATTATTGATTCCGAAATCCATCTTGACCGACAAATGAACAGTATTGTGAAAACTTAAGGAAATTGTCCGAACTGAAAACTATTCTTTCGAACAAGGATTTAGAGTCTGTTATACATGCTTTTATTTCAATGCGGTTGGACTATTGTAATGCTTTATACTTTGGAGTAAGTGAATCTCTGGTTATGTGTCTTCAGTATGTTCAGAATGCTGCAGCAAGACTTTTAACTAACACTAGAAAATGGGATCATATAACACCTGTCTTGGTATCTTTGCATTGGCTTCCTGTAAAATATCGAATACAAAACAAGTTGTTGATGTTTGTGTATAAAGCTCAGCATGATCAGGCTCCTGAGTACACAAGGGATATGTTGGTCCCTTACCAATCGCATCAACTATTGCGCTCCTCTCAGAGCTTGCTTTTGACTGTCCCACAGTCTTATCTGAGGCGGAGTGGGGATTGCACTTTTTCTGTTGCGGCTCCAGCACTTTGGAATGCTCTGCCATTATCTGTAAAATCCTCATCAAGCATGGACTTTTTAAAAAGGACTTAAAGACTTATTTGATTGATCAGGCTTTCGGCATTTGATTGGTCAGGACAATTGTGAATGACTTGTCTTTTATTTTATGTTTTGTTCCTATGTTTGAATGTTTTATGTTTTTTAATCTTTATTATATACTGCTTGTGTACAGCGCTTTGGTCCATTTTTATGGTTTTGAAAGTGCTTTATAAATAAAGGTTGAGTTGAGTCACATGCCTCAATCACTCAACCCCTACAATCACAATTTGATAAAACATAGGCAATATCTCTTCCCTCCAAGGTTGAGCTACAGCACATCACTGGAACAGAACAATACATTCATGCAGAGAAAACCTGATCTAACATAAATTTCTACTTATGATTAAATTTAACAAACCAATCAAACTGTAAACCAAGTATGCGTAGGTGTAGTGAACACATGGTGCATTATTATTATTATTATTATCTCTGAATCTGATCAAATCTGTGTCACAGGACAGATCGCAGTCTAAGACAGAGGTTTTTAAACATTTCATTTTGATGCCACAGACCCCCAGTTATAATAATCTCCATGCAAGGGCCCCCTTCCTAAAAATGTAAACATATATATATATATATATATATATATATATATTTATAATATGAAAAATAAATATATTATAAACAAGTGTAAAACATTGTCTGGAAAATATCTAGTAATATTTATCTTTTTATAACTATTAGATTACTTTTACTTGTATAAACCTCAAGCATAAACCTTAAGTAAAACATAAACCATGACTGTCAATAGAATCAGTTAATTGTGATGAATCAAATTTTTGTCTGGTCTTTAGAAATAATTTTAAATTATTTTTGATGTAGTAATAATAATAATGCTATTATTATTATTAACAATTTAATTTAGTTTTTTTTTTTTTGCTGAATTTTTCTGTAGTCATACTAGTACTGTTGGACTTATTAAAAGAACAAAAGCAGTACATAGAACGTATTTATGTAATGGCTTTAAAATTGCTATAATTAAGTTGCCCGAGACTCTGCCCCATAATCTCTTGAATAACTTGAATGTGTTTTTGTGCATGCAGGGAATGTGGCTTGGATGCATTTGCTAGCAGCACGTGCCCTGCGGGAACATCCCGATAGGCTGGGTGGGGAATTTTATTTCTGCTATGACGACTCACCATATAAGAGCTATGATGACTTCAACATGCAGTTCTTGTCGGCCTTCAACTTTCGCCCGTTGCACGTTCCAGTGTGGGTGCTGTGGTTCATAGCGTGGATGAACGACCTGATACGCTGGCTTCTGAAGCCGTTCTTCAACTACACACCATTGCTCAATGGATACACACTTGCTGTGGCCTGCACATCCTTCACTGTCCGCACAGACAAGGCATTTCATCACTTTCAGTACCGACCACTCTACAGCTGGGAGGAGTGCTTGGCCCGCACACAGAGCTGGGTCAACACGTTCCCTTTAGAAACCAGCTCTAAGGACACCTAACAGCTGCTTCAGTGTCATGAGGACACTGTTTATAAACACATCTGTGGCCAAATATGAAAGATGAGAGGTTTTGTGACTGTGTGTCAAGCGTGTGTCATGACTTTTCAACTGATGATGAATATTTGAGCGTTGTATTGAAGTATTCAGTATGTGTTTTTACATAAGTACACTTAAACAGAGCACCTCTTAATCATATAATCACAGTTGTCATCTGTCATAGTTGATCTATCTATTACATGAATAAATAATATTTTAATCATTTATGTAATAGTAACAGCTGGGAGCATAATCTTTACATTAAATACAAGCACTTTCATGCAAAATGCACAAGTGAGGCTATTTTGATAGTAATCTAGTGATACAAACCATATTGTATTCTCTTGATCTGGTAGCTGAAGCATGTGTTTGAGCTGAATGTACTTTATTAGTTATTTAGTGTTATATAATCCACCACATATAGGTGTATATTTATAAATTTCTTTGTCCAAATGATTTCAAATAAGTATTTTGTTAAACTTTTTCAGACAAGTATGTGCTAATGAACACACGCTTTTAAAGTAATTATTTGTTTGTCTTAAATATATTGAATTGTTTGTAAGAAAAGTTTCTAATTTTTCTGTTTATAGAATTGAAAATAAATTAAAATATTCTATTCAAGTACTAAGTATTCTGAACTTTTTTTTATGCGCAGAGTGCAGGGAAAATATTTAGTTTTCAATACATTGGATATTTCTGGCTGATAACTTCTATGATTGAGAAGAATAAAAACTATGGCTGTCAATAGAATAAAATAATTGTGATTAATCTCATAATTTCTAACTAGTTTTTAAGCAGAAGGAAACCTCATTTGGCTAATTTTATTCATTTTATGTATTTATTTGTTGTGATTATTTGTTAATTTTCCATGTATTACAATTTTACACATATTACACTCAAACGTTTTGTCCCCTAGCACTTTTGGGTTTATTAAATAGTAAGAAAATTTGCAGTACATACAACTTATGATTGTATTGGTGCATTTTATATATTTAACAACTTTAAAATTGCTAAAATTAAGTTGCAGAATCACTTGTGTGTAACATAATTGCAGGGTTTTTTTTGTTTGTTTTTTTGCGCTCCAAACCACAGTCTTAAAGTATTATTACAGTGACTAACAAAAACCACTCTCATTCTCCTGGAAACTCAGAACTTCCATCTCTGCCCAGACAAAAACTCACCATGAGGCCAGATTTTCCACATCTGTTTCTATTGTTATAAACTAGAGGTATCATAGCAACCCTTTTGCATATGGAAGATTCTATCTGTTTACACTCTAAAGATGAAAGTTTGAAATACTTAATACACAAAATTAATGCATCTTTAAAATATTTGTTTCTGTGTGTGTTCCACAGAAGAAAGAAGCTCATGCAGGCTTGAGGAAGAATAAAATATGACAGTATTTTCATTTTCGTGTGGACTATTCCTTTAAATGTAGACTTTTACAGGGGCAGAGAAAAGTGAAACTTTGAAGGACCAGAAAAAACACAAGGGTGTTCCCAGCTGGCTTCAGTTGAGGGGCATTCCCTTAAAAAGGGGTCATATGATGCTTTTTTAAAGATCATTATTTTGTGTATTTGGTGTAACAGAATATGTTGACATGCTTTAATAGTCTTTGCAACTTCAGGGATCTTATCTATGCACAATCAGCTTGTAACACTCCAAAGAGAAAGGAAAACTTGAAATCGCATCATATGACCCCTTTAAAATGAGCTGTAGTATGATAGTATGTAGTAATAGTTCCTCCTAACAGAGCCTCCATAGCCTTCACAATATTTACTGTTATGTAATGGATGAGTGGAAATTCACAGTTTAACATAACATTAACTGTGGTTTAACCTCGAGTGAAATACAGAAAATAGTTAAGTTACAGATGCAAATTGTATGTCCACTGCGACATCTAGTGGTTAACATGACTTATCCGAGTAATTCACTCTGGTATATGAATTTCATAAACGAGGCAACATTTCTCTCAGTTTTCCCACACCCACACGATTTAAAGTTTGGTTATATAAAACTGTATTCAATCAAAAAGTGAAGACCAGACCAGACGTTTCTCTTTTTCTTTCTTTTTTTTATTATTAAAAATTAAATTCCTGGTTACAGATTTAGGCTGATGATACAAGGGGCACAGATACATTTACTTTATTGGCCTCCTTGAATAATACATTTAAGGTCATTTTGGAATGGCATTCCTAACAATCTATGTTCTAACCTTTTTTGTTTTGTAAATACAATATCTCTAAATTAACTTTATATCAGATTCCATTTTTTTTTCTTTTCCTTACACCTGATCTGTAAATAATTTACTCAGTAAAATTGGCCCCGCATACTAAAGAACATGCTTCAGGTTGGTAAATTAATGATAATCGCTTCACTGCATTGCCAATACTCTCGTCATTATTTATGTATGAATTTATTATTATTATTATTATTATTTTGGGATCAAACAAAAAAACAGTAGCCTAACACTTTATTTTTGTGCCTTTGTTACACGTTACATGTAGCCTACTTACCAATAGAAAATCCTAACCCTAAGTAGCCTGTTGTTTATTTATTAATAGTACTTAGTACTTATTTGTGTAATTACACTGTAAGAAGGCCACCTTGATTCTAACATACACCTTCTGGTGCTACTTGGACACATCTTCAGTGATGAACCCGGGGTCGTGGGGTGTTTCAGGTCTTTAATCATCATACACCCTCGTCCGGGCAACCCAGCCAGGGGTGATCCTAGATATACCTGGAGCTGCCAGTCCCATGCGGTGGCAAGAATCCCTCCCGTGGAGCTAGGCCAACCCTGTGCCTTCTCCCCAGCTCTGATGTAGGTGATGTACTGTTTGGGGGCGTGCTGACTCTTACTATCTTGAATCACTGTGCTGATTGTATCCGCCAGAGACCTTAAGACTTGATCATGGCGCCATCGGTATCACCCTTCCCCCAATACCTTGGAACAACAACTGAGTGCTCCAGGGTACCCCTCTTCTGGCACAGTTGGCACTCTGGAGTATTTGCCATTCCCCAGCTATACAGGTTGGATTAGAAACTTAATGCACAATGGTTCAGCTCTCCAGTGCTCCTTCCAAGTGATCTTGCGAGGCTCTGCTCCCATCTGGTCCAGGCTCCTTGCTTGTACATGCCGACCATCTTGCTATAGCGTTCTTCCTCCACCTCTGCTCGTATTTCATCCTGTAGCAGTTGACGTTTCTCCTTCCCATGGCTTTTGTCATAAAGTAGTTGGGAAAAACTGCCCAGCCCTGCCCACCCCACTGCCACAGTGCCCACCAAGATGTTATGCTGCAGCCGTGCCTCCGCTCTATCTACAGCAAACTGTGCCTGCCACTTCCTACCGGTCTTCACAAGGATTCCTGCAGCCGCCACTTTAATGTCGGAGGAGTCTCGGTACACATCATAACCTCCCTGGCTCGAGTTACTTTGAACTCCTCCACTAGGCCACTGATAGGAAGCTACAGCTTGGTGGAATGCCCATACAGGGCAATGCTGCTTAGAGGGCGAGGGAGCCCCAACCACCTCCTGAACTGGCTGAACTGACGGAACTGACTGATAGTTTTCTCTGTGGCTTCCACTGTTGTCACTGGCACCTCAAACACTTGAAGAGGCCAGAGCAGCCTTGGCAAAACTGCATGTTGATATATCCAGATTTCCTGGAAGCCCCGATTTATCTATCACGGCGAGCCAGGCAGTCAGATCACTCCTGGTTTGTTGCATTGTGGCTGTGTCCTTCAGGGAACTGTCAAAGATCTTGCCCAGGCTCTTGACCAGTTTTTCTGTCACTGTTGGAATCTGAGTCCCTCCCAGGGTAAATCAGAACTGGTCAGCCACTTTTCCCTTTTTCAGGACCAGAGACCTGGACTTGGCTGGTTTATTAAAACTCATCCTTGCCCATGCAATGAGCTGTTCCAGTCCTCGAAGAAGCCATCTGCACCCAGGAACAGATGTTGCTGTCACCGTTAGGTCATCCATGAATGCTCATGAATGCTCTCCGAGTACCAGATCTAGTCTTTGGCCCTCTACATTCCACCTCCGCTGACTTGACGATCATGTTCATGGCTGATGCAAAGAGTGGCACTGAGATTGTGCAGCCAGTGATTTACCCTTCTCCAGTCGGTGCCATGAAGATATTAGTGACCCTGAGGAGACTCTCAACTTAAAGTCACTGTAGTAGTCCAGAATTATGTTTCTAATCATCTCTGGAACATGGTGTCTTGTCATTGCTGTCTCGACGAGCTTGTGTGGGATGGAACTATAGGGTGTGTGATATTGACAAGTCAAGTCAAGTCACCTTTATTTATATAGCGCTTTTAACAATACAGATTGTGTCAAAGAAACTGTACAGCATTAATAAGGAAAATAGTTTCAATAGTTTCAATAATGCAAAAAATGCAACGACAAAAAAAAAAAAGATATTTTCTTGTATTTTAACGATAATGATAATTAGACGGTATTTTGCTGAGTGTTGTCACAATTTAGCCTATGGCGCGGAGCGAGGAACGAGGAGAACAGGAGTACGCGAACAACAATAGTCTTTTAATTCAGAATATCCAGGAAGTAACATTTGGCAGCTGGGAACACAGGAAACACAGGCGTTGACGTTCAATCTCGGACAAGGACAGACAGCACAGACTCTAACTTAAATGCAAGGGATAATTAACAAACACAGGTGTACTAAATGACTAATTAACTGGGAAGCGGAACACATAGGGAAGAAACTGGGTCACAGAGCACAATAAACAATCCAGGGGCGTGACATTACTCCCCGGAATGGGTGGGAACTAGGGAGGAGGCTCAGGAGGAGGGACGGACACCAGGGGGGGGCCGGCAGACAGAGTCCAGGGAGGAGATGACGGAGGGAGGAGCCATGGAGGAGGAATGGCCACCAATTCCAGGGGGCTGACCAACGGCGGCGGAGCAGGTGGTGGAGGAGCCCGAGGCGGAGATGGAGAGCCAACGAGCCAGGGGGATGCCGAGGATTCGGGGGCCAGGGTGGAGCCGAGGGCTCTGGCGACCAAGGCTGAGGCGGAGATCCGGAGATCCGCGGCGGAGCCGGAGCGACTGAGGACCAAGGTGGAGTTGGCGGGAGGAAGGAGCCCAACGGAGCTGGTGGGACAAAGCGACGAGGCGCAGCCAGAGGAGTGGAGTCCAGAGGCGATGGTGGGTCGACGCCCAACCAAGGCGGAGCCGGAGGGACGAGGGAGCCCGGTGGAGCTGATGGATCGATGGGTGACGGTGGAGGCGAGGGAGCTAGGAGCCGAGGGGGAGCCAGTAGGTCACGGCCTCTGGCTCCGCGGCGATCCTCAGCTCTGTCGCTCTCTCTAGCGATGGCTCGTCGGTCGCGGCGGGAAACACAGGCGTTGATGTTCAATCTCGGACAAGGATAGACAGCACAGACTCGAACTTAAATGCAAGGGATAATTAACAAACACAGGTGTACTGAATGATTAATTAACTGGGAAGCGGAACACATGGGCAAGAAACTGGGTCACAGAGCACAACAAACAGTCCAGGGGCTTGTGTTATTGTGTTGGTATCTTAAGGACTACCATGGACAGCTGACTCCTAAAGTTTTTGATATTCTTCATATTTTCTGTGGTGGTCAGTTAACGCTGATAGAAATTAATCTTTTCCAATAAGTTTAAATTAATTTTACCAACCTGAATTAATTACCTTTATAAAGCCATTTTTCAAGTGTGCATTATCTTTTGAGTCAAATCCGTACATTTAATCAGTGAATTAGAATAATAAGACATTTGGGCTGTTACCAAGCAAATGAAGTCAGTATCAATAAAAATTAATCTTTGCAATGGAACACAGAAGCTGCATCTGAAGTGGCATTTAGATGTATTTACACACTACTGTTTAGTGCAGAACATGAATGCATTTAACCTGCACTTGCAAATGCATAAATAATATTTTGATATTTTAAACATAAAACGTTGAATACTGTTATTTGAAATTATTTAAATAAAAATAAACTTTAAATGCGAAATTAAAACCGCCAGTAGGTGGCAACAAATCACTGTTAATAAGCGAGTCATTGCGATTGAACCGAATCGTTTAAACGGTTGATTCATTCTGGAGCGAAACACCGTCATGTTGCTCAGAGACGCAAAACAGGGCTGTGGCTGTGTTTGGAATTATTTTTGTTGTCGAAATAGAACAAAAACAGGCAATATAGTATCTAATAAGTCTCTTAATTAACTTCTTGTTTTTTTAACTGTTGTAAAAAATCAATATTGGGGCCTACGATTGTAATCATGGTAGCTGTTGGAGAAAGAAACGGCACTCTTTGTGTGATATTGATTAACTATATGAAATGATAGAAATATATACATTTTATGTCCCCATGTATTGAATTTGTGATCATTGTATTGTAATAGACTGAATCATGCAGTGAAAGAATACTCTAAATGAGTATTTATACATTAGGCTAGGTGAATACTCTAAATTCACCTAGCCTAATGTATGCGTGCACTCTGTATGGGTGTTTTGAATGGTTTTTGCAAAATACTCGATAATATCAAATCGCACATCGTTAAAACAACAATTACGATATTATCGCAGATGACCCAGGTGAAAAACAAATATATTAAAATTGTGCTTTTTCAGACATACTATATTAAAATTATACCCAGGTGATAAATAAATATATTAAAATTGTGCTTTTTCAGACATACTATATTAAAATTATACTATACTAAGTGCATATTAAATGTATTATTTTGAAACAACTTTAAGTATATTAAGTGTATTTCAAGATGTTTAAGTTGGATTTTAATATATTTGTAATATATTTAATATATTTAAATTGTATTAAATTGGAACCACTTTAAGTATATTTAGTGCAATTTAAGTGTATTTCTTAAAATACATTTAAAATGTCCTTTTAATACTTCATGAACTACAGTTAGAGTATATTTGAAGCATCGTTTTAATGTACTTCAAGTACATTTCAATTGTATTTCAGCTCATTGGAAATGCATTAGCATTACACTACTAGTATATTATAAAGCTGCTTTTTTCAGTATATACACACGTACACACTTTGATATCTAGAAAACTTTAATGTATTATATATTGTTGTGTACAGTACAAATATTCATAAAGTACACTAAAAAAAGGACAGCAGCATATATACGTTGGTGAAAAACAAAACAAAACATACTATTAAATGTATGGAAAAATGCACATGAAATACAAATATGTTTATAGTATATTTTTATTACTACAAACATACTCAAGTAAATTGTAATACATTATAAAAAAACATAAATAAAAAAAACCTGAAATGCTATGGCAGAGCTATCTTTTCCATTTGTAGAACATTTCAGTTATACCAGTAAAATAATCCTATGCATCTCGTTGCGTATATTCCAAGCATTCTGAAGGTATTCTGAGGGTTTGGTGAGAAACAAACCGAAATGGCAAGCAAAATCTTGCGTTGCAGTGCGAGTGTGCAGCAGCTCACGCCGCGCACAGGTGCATATCCTTTTAAGATATATCAATTATAATACATTTTAACAAAACACAAGACTACCTTATAAAACTCTAACAGTAGGCTATTTAATATCTGTTGTTCTCCGGTTGTCAGTCAAAATGACAGTTCTTGCGTGAACATTATAGGCCTATATATACCCAAACCAATTTATTATTCCTTCCTTTTTGTCTTAGTGTTTAAAATATTTATTTTATCTATATTTATTTATGTGTTTATTTTATCGAATGATACACGGATTAATCAGGTTTAGTCAGTGTGTTGTTTGAATTTAAACGCAGGTTTTTTGTTTTGTTTTGTTTTTTTCATATATGATGTTGAAATCCTTGTGGGAATTACAGAAATATATATTAGAAATAAAGGCGTCAAGCTTGAACAAATGTATAAACACCTAGCTTATTACAATTAATGTATCATGTAATGAACAACAGCCTAATCAACCAAAGTAGCATAACCTTTTAAGTAAAACTGAACAACATATTTTAAATATCGCAATGCTTAATAATAGTTGACAAACGTTTGCACATTGTAAATGTTAAAAGAAAAATCCAAATATTGTACTTTTCCAAATATTAAAATTATAAATACATAAATATTTAAAATATAAGCATGTGTAGGCCTACTGCAATATAAAAGTACATTAAAAACCCACTAAAAGTTTAAACATTTTGTTATGTTATTACACAAAGTAGACATAAAATATACTTTAAGTAAGGGTAACATGAGTATGTTTTCTGTAAATACACTAAAAAGTCACTAAAGTATGCTTGTGTTTAGTATATCCCTTAAAAGTGTAACTAAAAATATATTTATTAACATAGTATTTCTACTATACTTTTTAGAAATATACTAATAGTGTGCTTGTGTTTAGCATATTTTTTAAGTGTAACTAAGCATATATTTATTACCAAAGTATTTCTAGTATACTTTTTATAAATACATTAAAAGTATGCTTCTGTTTAGCATATTTCATAGAAATATAACTAAGCATATATTTAATACAAAAGTACTTCTAGTATACTTTTTAGAAATATATTAAAATGCAATTCAATATATTTTATTGCACTTCAAATAAGCATGTTGGGAATACAAATGTATTATAAACATACTACTTGAATTTCAAGTATATTTTTAATACATTTAATACTATGTCTTTTTCACCTGGGGATACCCCTAGATGGAACTTTAAAAAAAAAAAAGTGTAACCAAAAGAACAATTAACATTTAATTTGTATTTACACACACACACACACACACACACACACACATATATATATATATATATATATTTATTTATTTTTTTTATGAGCATGGTTAATTACACTGTGTAAAATGAATCACTGACTTGTTTTTGCACCTGTTTGAAAACAAACAAAAAAATAGATTTGTGAAAATGAGTAAGGCTTTCCATATCTACCCCAAAAAAAAAAAAAAAATGTAGCAATGAGGTTATTAATAGCTGGTTGTGAGATAATGCTTTATAACACGCTACTTTTTAATAGTCATCTGACTTCTGTGAATCTTCCATCAGATTTTTTTGTAGACACCCAACAGTTTGACCATCGTACATGGGCTGTGTGTCCAAACCTACTGAGCTGTCTGCCTAGACAGCGTTTGGGATTCACAGGCATGTTCGAATGTTCAGCCACATTACTTCTGTCAAGGAACCACTTCCTTTTCATCTCCTGTCAGCATCTGTACTCAGACACATTTATATATAGATCATGCGGAAGTCTAGGTGGCAGTTCTTAGTGTAAGAGGAAATAGTGGTACCCTGTTCCTATACATCTAAACTGGACCTGTATTACTAGCGCAGCCTTACATTGTAATGAAATCACTGTAGTCTGTCTTCATAATTCACTATAAATGAGACTCTTTGTGAAACAGATCACCATTGTCTTTACTGAACAATACAAAGGTCCTCTGAATGTTTCTTACTCTTGAGGATATGGTTAAATACAATGCATCATGTCACATGTTACATTTTATTTATTTTAATAGGGGTTATGCGCAACAGACTTCCGTATTCTGTTAACCGGGTCTCGTCTCTTCCGGTTCAAGCGTTTTGCATATGCTTAGTTAAATATGAAGCAGTTTTTCTCAAAATGCCTTCAAAATAGAAACCAATGATGATCATAACCAATGCCCATCCCATATGAGGACCGATATCTAAAAGTTTTTTTTTTTTTATTCTTTTCACATTTAGATATAAAAATGTAATAAAATGTCAACAATAAAAACAGCTAGCTAGTTTAACTGTCTTAAAAGTCCATAGATATCGCTATTATTTAATACGGCTGTTAAAACGTTCTCCGACAAGCGGAAGCGATGAGACCTGTTTTCCGGATTTGGTCAGGTGATGCTCGACATATACCCTATTCTTAATTTAAGTGTAGACGGGTTGTTTATGTGGTATAATTTTTGCATAAATGGCTGGTTGTCTCCTCTTCATCTTCTGCTGTATTGTATTTTTTGTGGTTATACTCTACTCTTGTTATAGCAGCCTGTATGTTTAGAAGTACATTTATTTGAGATGGGTCATATTTTGTTAGATCGTCACGTTTTCTTCAATTGAACGGAGAATCTATAAAAACATAACTTTTAATGTGGCTGTCAAAGTGACTGTTTAAAGGTAGACCACCAATCAATAGTTTGGGGTCAGTCAGATTTTTTTTTAATGTAAAATTTATTTTATATTTATTAATACTTACTCGGCAAGGTGCATTGGAAATGAAAAAGTTGCAGTAAAGACTTTTATAATGTTACAAAAGATTTATTTTACAGGATAAATTGCATTTATATAATAAAAATGTGTCATTTGTGACACTTCAAAAAGTGTTCAATTGTGATACAGTTTCACAATATTTCTCTCTTTACAGTATTACTGATAACCAGCCTTGGTGAGCATAAGAGACTTCTTTCAAAAATATTTAAAATTCTTACTGACCCAAACTTTTGTACGGCCGTGTGTATTCTGGGTTAAATACACATTGCAGCTCTCTCTAAGATCTACAAGTTAAAGGGTTAGTTCACCCAAAATTGAAAATTAGTCCATAAATTACTCACCCTCAAGTCATCCTAGGTGTATATGACTTTCTTCTTTCAGATGAATCCAGTCGGAGTTATATTAAAAATTGTCTTTGATATTTCAAGCTGTTTAATGGCACTCAGTGAGTGTTGCATGCATCAGTCCAAAAGAAGTGAAATAAAAAGCACCCATCCATAATAAAAAGTGTCTCGCACAACTCTGGGGGGGGTGAACAAAGGCCTCCTGTAGCGAATTGATGCGTTTTTGTAAGAAAAATATCCATATTCAAAACGTAATAATCACTTTAATGTAGCTTGCGCCAACAGTTGTACACGGAAGCAGCGTGTCAGTTTGCAAATATTCTAAAATGGGACAACAGCTGGTCTTAAATTTATTAGACACCACACATTAAACGAATTTAAACACAAACTGAAAACAGACTGAGCCAAATTACATTCATAATCAGCCTGACTGTAGTGTGTTCCGTAGTGTGTTGTAGGCTAACTGAATGGGTGAACACACAAATTCACAGGCGCGTCATGCCTGAGACAGCCCGGATTGTGTAACAAGGCTGTCAATCAATACATTTTATTTGTTTTAATATTTGAGATGTTAGAATAGTTTTGTAATTGTGTTAAAATAGGTTAAACAACAATTATTTAACAAATATTATATATGTATAAGAAACTGGGCGGGCCTATTCATCATAGTGGGCGGGTCTATGCCATTCAGGCCGTTCCGCTGGCTACGCCCTTGAATGAGAGTGCTCAGAGATTGTTTTAGGCAACGCCTTTTTATTTGAATGCCTTTTAGGTGTGTATGTTATTATTTTCAGGTGAAACTAATGAGTAATTTTTTTCTTTGGGGTGCTATGATGTGAGACATGCTTGTGGAAATTGACAGAGGATTTGATACAAAAAACTCTACATTAATGTTTTCTTTCTTTTCCTGCAAACTGTGAGAGTATTTGTTACATCTAAACACCTGCTTCATTGCAAACCATTCACGAAATGAGTTCATGCTTTTAATGATATCACAGTGTTTGTTTTTATTCTTGTTTCTCTTTTGATCAGTTGTATCAGTGAGGAGCAGCTATGGCTGAAATCACCGCCCTCACTCCCTCCCCTCCCAGTATGGCTGACCCATCAGTCCCTGCTCCCTCCAGCCCACAGCCTCTCCCCTCAGAATCTCCCATCCCAAAATCATCTCTCTACGGGGACCGAGCCGTGATGGGAAACCCAACATTACAGGCAAGCGGAAAAATCTCTTCTTCTTGGGAGAGCACACCGGGCAAAAACAGTGCCGCTCTCTCTTCAACAGCATCAGTGAGCGCTGCTGGTCCTCCTGAAGAGTTGCTAGCTGCTCCAGATGGAGAGAGAAATGGGAAAAATGATTTAATCGGCCAAACGGAGCGACACACTGAAGCACAAGAGCAACAGATGCCATCATCGCCTGAACTTAATCCCAGTCCTAATCTCTATCCCAACGTTCAAGTCAGCCAGACTTCCAGTCCTGTTCCCCCCGTGGACATTCCTCCTCAGTTTACACCTCCTGCTCCCATTTCCAATCCGGCCCCCTCTTCACAAGACTCCAGGCAAACAGAAGCACAAACAGTCCCCCAGCACGAGTCCGCCCAGAACCCCGATCCCAACACTCCCAGCACTGCCAAGGTGACCCCTGAGCCCCCCTGCACACCCTCCAAGGCTGAGCCCCCAGCCGTACTGGTGCAGGAGTCTGCTTGGTCAGTGGTTCTGCCCTCTGCTTACTCGCGACCAGCCCCGGACACGCTCAGCTACCTGGAGTCAGCCAGCCTAATGTCGGGCACGCTGGAGTCTCTTTCGGGGCTCGGCGAGGACGGCAGCTCTTTTGGGTCAGACTCGGAGATCAACGGTCCAGTGAGGCGTACTGATAAATATGGCTTCCTGGGAGGAGCACAGTATAATGAGGGCAGGTAGGTGTGTGTGAACTGAATGACACAAAACCATATTCTCATATGCTATTTTTATGGTTTCCCTATAAGCACTTAGAGCAAAGAGACACCACTTTAGTTTATAAGAGCATTTGGCATATTTCAGCATGTAAATATTTGTGGTATTTTCCCCTGTAAAAATATATACCTTTCCTGTAAACATATTGAAAAAATTTTCTGCATTTGAGTTTCGACTATACAGAGTAGTCAACTTAAATAATTCTAAGATTAATATAATATTATTTTAAAATAAGTTTACTTAAAATTAATGGAGTTTTTTTACTTATCAAATTATAGCTCAAATAAACATGAAACACTTCATAAACAATTTTTCTTTCATAATCTGATGTGTTTTCAAGTGATTCAGGATATTCATCTGAATATAGCAATGATTATAGCAATGCTGTTTTACAGTATTTGACCATTAAATTTCCTAAAGACCAGACTAGTTTTGTGATCTATCCTTGTCTTCCAACTTTCATTTCTAGTTTAAACTTCAGTAACAAGAATAGTTTTAATGCCCGTTCGCAGCAAGAACAGTAACTTTAACAACAACTATAAAGATAACTATATTAGCATCCACATTAATGCACAACAACATTCTGTTTATTATAAGTGTCCTCTGCCACTATAAATGCTCATGCTCTTTAACATCAGCTGGATTCTGATTGGGCAATGTTTTTTATTGCTCATCAGCTGGAAAAAGTAGTTCTGAAAGTGCTCTAACCAATATGTCGTTATCATTTAGCTGGTGGTGTTGACTTCCCTTTCTCATTAAATTAGACTATTATTAGATTATTTAAACTTTATAGTTACAGTTCTTCCTTGGTTGTGAACTGGCCTTAAGAGTTCGTAATTTGATTCATTTTTATGAATTGGTTCAAATTGTCAGTTACAAAGAATCAAATTAAAACTATGATTCTTTTTCACGATTCATCATCACTACAAATATTCCAAGAATATATATTCTTTTATATTTTTTATATATTAAAAATAATATTTATTGAATGCATTAGTAAAATAAATATTTTTTATTGTGTATTGTCATTTTCTATAAATAAAGTTTATGAATTACAAATTAATAATAGTGTTAATTTAGTGCAAAAGATTGGGGGAAACGAGCACTGATTGTTTTAAACTAATGTTTTAGTGTTTCTAAGCCATTTCTGAACAAGTGCATAAACATGTATATTGAATATTGTCAAAGGCAGAAAAATATTGAGAGATTTAGTTTAAATCGCTCATCCCCATGAACATATATTAAAAAAATATATGATTTTATGTTGACTGCAATTGTATTTAAGGCTTGTTATTTATATAACTAACTGTAATTATATATATATATATAATATATAAATCGCATGCGATATTTAAAAAAAATCACATGCGATATTTAACGCGCATCTTGGCAGTAAAGCCGGTTCTGTAAACCACGTTCATATTCGCATGATTTTTGGCGCAGCTCATTTGTAATTTTTCATTATTCAAATTCTTGTGCATGGCTCTAGTTCATTACTTGGTTTGATAAATCAGAGTAAGCATTTATAATGGATGTGAATGGTAGGGTAATTGGCAGCACCTGATGTGAAGAGTGCTGCTGGGATATTAATAATTCATGCCTATAACCGAGAGCAGGATGAGCATTTGGTGCATTTTTCCTGTGTCCATCTCTCTTGCTCCCTCTCTGTGTCCTTTATGTGCTTGTTGTGAGTGACTCAGATCGTGATGAGAGGGCTCGTCTGAGTCAGAATGCACTGACTGTCTCTCTTTTTGTCTCTCTCTTCCCCCAACTGTCTCTGCTTTATCTCTAGTACTGACTAATTCTGCTAAAATGGGCACTAACACTATCGTTTACATGTGGACGTTTCCTTATTTTTATTCCTGTTCAGCATGAACTTATTAACCACCACATGCTTTTTCGACTATTTAAAATTGGTCGATGTGGGTTAGTCTTAAATTAGACTTTCTCATATGGTTGGCGTGCTGTTTGTCAGATTTAGTTTTCTGCTATTTTTGTTTGTAAGCCATTGTGTCAATCAGACAAGTTCACAAGAACCTGATGTGGCATCTTGTGAAGTTTCAAGGCTAAACAAATCTCAAAGCCTATTTACAAAAAGTCTCATATTTGCTCATATTTTAAATATTATAAAACGAATAGTTCTGGTCCTTGATTCTGATTGACTGAGCCACGTTTGAAGCTGTTGTAAATTACTCTACAAACATACACCTTTGTTTACGTTTGTGTGTTGCTCGGCAACCACTTTGTTGCAACCACAACTGTTTCTGAGGAACTACATTGTTTGGTGGAAGAATATTGTTTTTATTTATATCATTACACTTTATTTGCTCTGTTTTATTTTGTGAAACCTTACTACGTATATGGAATAACCGTTTTATGAAAGCAATAAGCCCCGTGAAGCTGTAGTTTACAGTGAATTTATAACAGCTAGTGGGGTAAACCATGGCTTCTTGGGGCTTATTGCTTTATTATTTTAGGGTATTTCCTTTTTTGTCAAACTGGTGTAGAAATATGTCCGGTTTCATATTTGTTACTTCATATCAGAAGATATCACAATTTTTTATTAGTTGTATTAAATTCAGTACATCTAAACAGTGTAGCTATTTTCAGAGACATTATTTCTTGCCTGTAAGCTACTGACTTGTTCACAACGTTTTCTGATTTCTTTCTACTTTAGAATTCAAGTGAAGGCTGACGTTAACTTAAGTCAAGACATTTTTTTTTTCTAAAAGGTTTCCTGAATAGTGCAAATATTGGCTTTGTGCTGCTATTTAAAACTGTGCGCTGTGTGTCTGAGCATCACGACCAGCACAAATAACGACATTGGCTTACTATCGTTTTTAACAATGATAGACTAGAATGACAGTGTCTGTCATTATAAAACATTATTATTTTTACAATTCTGTTTGGTGGCGCAGAAATTGCATACTTCGCCTTTAAGTAGGACTCAAATCCGAGGCTCAGACTGGAGTTTCTATCTCAGGTGTCAGTCGCTTCTAGTCTGGTATCACTACTGTGCAGTGTTATATTTGTTAATTTGGTACAAAACTCTGTCATTATTAATTCACCAATAACAGAAGATTTCAGGGGTTTCTGATTAGTTTCTGGTTAGTTTTACAGGTGTCTGTTCTCTTAGATTCAATATAAACCCTCTCAGGATTTGAGCCATTTGTCAGAAGCTCAACATTATCTCAGGGCATGGGTGGGTGTTTATAGGTTTATTTGTTGTGTGTGGTTTATGTGTTTGTGAATCCCTCTCTGTATTGTAGTGAGGTGGACATTGCTGTGGCCGTGGCAAGGCAGAGAGAGATGAAATGGTTGGACATGTTCAGAAACTGGGACAAATGGATATCTCGACGCTTTCCAAAGGTCTGTTTCTCACTTAAAGGGTCACGGAAGGCATTACTGACTAGGAATAGAAAATGCTGTGCCTATGAAGGTTTATACATGCTGAGTTATGTTTTCTTTGTGATGCAGGTGAAAGTGCGCTGCAGGAAAGGAATCCCCTCCTCACTCAGATGTAAAGCTTGGCAGCTGCTCTCCAACAGCCAGGAGCTCCTTGAGTCCAATCCTGGAAAGTTTGAGGTACGGTCAGGTTTGATACGTCTTCTGTGAAAACAGTCATGGTGCTAAATCGACTTCTCCCAAGTTCATATGTTGTTGCTGTAAAGCAGTGACCAATAACAACACTTTGTTGCACTGTCAAGAATAATAGTCATACAATCTGGAGCTCTGTAACACCTTTTAAATGTTCTTGTGGTTACTTAGCATGTCATGTAAATCTCAGTTTATCTGCTCAACACACTCTTCTTTTCTTATTTTACACTTTTCTTTTCTCTCAGGAATTGGAGAAAGAGCAGGGAGATCCGAAGTGGTTGGACATCATAGAGAAGGACTTGCACAGGCAGTTCCCATTCCATGAGATGTTTGCTGCTCGGGGAGGACATGGGTAAATGCAGATGAGGGTTTTATCAAGGGAAAGGGTGATGTAAGGCTTTTATTTCGAACATTGCACAATCTGAGAAACTGAAGGAAGGATTTTTTCCTCCTTTTTTTTTTTTAGTCTATTAGTCTGTATTCACTGCATAGTGTGCATATTGATACCAGATAGCCTCAGTTTTATACTTCCCCACACTTTTACTTCACCTCTGCTTCTCATTTTTTCTTTTATATATAGGGTTAGGTACCAAAACCCGGTACCAATATGGCACCGGTACCTATGTAACCAGTATGTACTAGAACTGAATCAGAACGCACATTTCGGTGCCATGCCTGAGCGATCGATTGAAATATTTGTCCTCTGGTTCTCTGAAACGAACGTACGAAGCATCATCACCGGCACCGCAAGTGAACAATAATTTCCCGACTGAGAAAATGCACGTGAACTCAAGTCGGAAAGCTCTAATAATACAAATCCAACAAATCTTTGTAGTAATGAGTGTCCATGTTGTTTTCACATTCTGACTTAAAAGCACAACTCGGGAAATGAGAGCATCCGAGGAGTGCGTGAATGCAGTAATTACACTTGCTCTGATGGCAGCAGGTAGCCTTTCGTTAACTAAGCTAAACATGCTTAAATTAAAATGCCTAAAGCTAAACTTCCCTTATATTCACATTTCTAAACCTGTTGTCCAACAAAAGAGAACATTATAACCTTTTTACTCCACAACACCAGTCAAATGCTTCCTTTTGTGATCTGATGAGGCTTCTTGTCACAGAATGAGGCAGAAAATATGTTCCATATGCTACTTTAAAAAGAATACATCGATTAGCAATGGATTATAAATATACTTAATTGTTATGAAAATACCAGAGATGGCTTGAATAACATAAATAAACTATATTGTCGCAGTCGAGTGTTTACTGTCTTTGTTTTATCATTCAAAACGTTTAAATGTTCTGTTTACACAGTTACAGCTATAATAGTGCCTTTGTCCATTTAAGGGATTTCCTGGAGGGTCATGAGTTCCTACTTCTGTGACTGGATATGTGGATTTTCTGTGCGAGGGCGCCCTCTGGCGTCCAGTATGAATGAAACAGACATCATGTGTTTATAGTGCTAATGGCCAATCCATCATTTTTGGGGGAATTTTTATTTATTTAATTTTTAATAAGTATCAGTTCAGGCACCGGAACTGTTTTAAAAGTATCGATTTGGCACCGGTATCGAGAAAAGAAAAAAAAAACCTATGTATATATAGGGGGATATATCTATGCCTGATATCTAAGCAAATTATATCTTTCAATTCAAACAGAACACTAATTAATAGTAATAATAATAGTAGTTTTTATATATACATACCACAGAAATAAATATCAGCATTTTTTATTGTCCAGACTTCCATTAATCAGTGTGTGTTTGTGTCTGTGTGTCTCTCTGTGTGCGTGTGTGTGTGTGTGTGTGTGTGTGTGTGTGTTTTCAGGCAGCAGGACCTGTACCGTATACTGAAGGCCTACACAGTCTATCGGCCAGATGAGGGCTACTGTCAGGCCCAGGCACCAGTGGCAGCAGTGCTGCTCATGCACATGCCTGCTGAGGTAAGACAGACTTGAACAAAGCTAAACAGCTGTCTGTTGCTCTGCTAGGCTGTCTTTCTTTAAAAAGAACAACAGGGTGAAGAAAATATGACTTACAGGAATATCACAGGATATAAAACTGTCAACATCTTCACTGTCATTTTCTTCTAGCAAGCCTTCTGGTGTCTTGTGCAAATCTGTGAGAAATACTTGCCTGGCTACTACAGTGCTGGGTTGGTGAGTACTGCAACTCAAAGAGACTCTTTTCTGGACCAGAGAAGAGAGTGTATTTTTTTGAACTCCTCTTTCTTCTCTTCTCCTGTCCCTCAGGAAGCTATTCAGCTGGACGGAGATATTTTCTTCTCTCTTCTGAGGAGAGTTTGTCCCATGGCTTATCGTCACCTGAAGAAATTTAAGATCGACCCCATCTTGTACATGACAGAGTGGTTTATGTGCATTTTCTCCCGTACGCTGCCTTGGTCTTGTGTCCTGCGTGTCTGGGACATGTTCTTCTGTGAAGGTCAGTCATACACATTAGAGAATAAAAGCACCTGTGATAAGTGATGCTTTTACTGTATGGAGTTAAAAATTGTTACATTTGTGCAAATTATTTATCGGTTTAAATTAAACATGACTTCAAATTTGAAATAATATAATATAATGGTAATGTTTTTTTTAAAGGTTTTGACAGAAATCTTTTATGCGTACAAAGGCTGCATTTATTTGAGCTAAAATATTGTGAAATATTATTACAATTTAAAATAACCATTTATTTTTGTCTGTTTATTCCTGTAAATTAATTTATTATAAGTAATTTATTCCTGAGATGACAGCTGAATCTTCAGCAGCAATTACTCCTGTCTTCGGTGTCCCATGATCTTTTATTCATTCTAATATGCTGATTTGATGCTCAAGAAACACTTATTATAAATATTTTTCTGGAAACCGTGATGCATTTTTTTCCAGGATTCTATGAAAAGAAATAGAAAATAAAATAAAGTTCAGAACAACATTTATTTGAAATATAAATCTTTTGTGACATTATAAATGAACTTTTAAACTCTGACACATACTTGCATGTAAAATGTGCATACTTTTTTGGTATATGTAATTCTTTAAAGGGGTCATATGATGTTGCTAAAAAGAACATTATTTTGTGTATTTGGTGTAATGAAATGTGTTTATGGAGTTTAAGGTTAAAAAAAACACATTATTTTCCACATACTGTACATTATTGTTTCTCCTCTATGCCCCGCCTTTCTGAAACACGTTGATTTTTAGAAAGCTCATCGGTCTGAAAAGCAAGGTGTGCTGTGATTGGCCAGCTATCCAGTGCATTGTGATTGGTTGAATACCTCAAGCGTGTGACGGAAATGTTACGCCCCTTACCATACTGTGATGGCCTGTCCGGCCAGAGCGATGATTCAAAAACATTAAACCGCATTATAAACGAGGCATTCGTTGCATCCAGTGGGGACATAATTACGGATTATAATGACGACTTCTGTCTTTTTACGCGTTGCATTGCATCGTGCCGCGTAAACATAAAACCATGTCTGCATTTGTGATCGAAGAAATGACAAACAACAAGCCCTACTCTACACTGCCCAAAAAACTCGCTTTAAATGTAAAAATATAAAATATAAAAACTCTTTAAATATAAAAAAACGTACTTACAGTCCATGAGTCAGAACAGCCGACATTGTAGTCTACTCTCCCAGGATCAGGAAACAGTCCTCCATAAAATGTGCTGTATAGGCCTGTCGCAATAATCAATATATCGACTTATCGCACCATATATGTACATGACCTCAATAATTTTTGGTGACGCAATATATCGCCCATTATGTTTACTTAAAAATTAATGTCACCATGTTTTGTACATTCCATTTGCGCTATAGGCCTGTCGCAATAATCAATATATCGACTTATCGCACCATATATGTACATGACCTCAATCATTTTTGGTGACGCAATATATCGCCCATTATGTTTACTTAAAAATTAATGTCACCATGTTTTTTACATTCCATTTGCTCCTGTGTCTTTAGCAGCTTCTTGAACATAACGTGGTGTAGTCATGAGGTGCTAGTTCAAATTTAAAAAATGCTTCTTCAAAAAAGTTTCATCTTCAGATATGGTCTTGTTTAGGGATCTGTGCCTTTGTGTTTTTCAGCAATAGTGTGTACCCTTAATTTACAGTGAAAAGAAGGTCAGGGAAAAATCTGTAGATGAAAAAATCTCCATACAAGTTTTTCTTTTTTTCTACTTGTTACTTTGCGCTTTTTGTTAGAAAATGTTTATTTACTATTTATTCAGGTTTTTTAAGGTATCTTATATTTTGATAATTTCCATGATCTAAATATTCTTAAAAATGAAACATTTGTTGTCATTTGGAAGTGTGTAGGCCTTCTTGCATTATTATGCCGTTACATTATGATTATATATTCAGTGGCATAAAATGGTCAATAATATCGCTTATCGCAGTTATTTCTGGGGAAATATATCGCACAGCAAAAAGTTGTTATCGTGACAGGCCTAGTGCTGGACACATCTGAATATTTGGTGTTCTGGAGCAGTGTTGTAAATGCAACTTAACCACTGATTTCTAGTCGTGTCCATTTTTGGAAAGCCGATTTCGAAATACAGCGTCACACACCGCGGCCTTGAGTGAGCGGCGGCGGGCTAGAGTGAGGAACGGCCGGAGGGCTGAGTGACCAGAGGTGGAGGGCTTGCGGCAACCACATGTGACGACCCCGGGCTGGACTCCGCTTTGTCCACGGTGAAAGCCTTCATGACATGGCGGCGGCGGCAACAACAATGAACATTTGGGCGGCGTTATGCAAATCTTCCCACATAGCGACGTAGATATGTGGGGGCGTGTTAGAATGAGCTGTTTTAGGTAGGCGTGGCTGACTCTTAACTTTTATAAAGAATATCTCTTTGGATTTGAGACTTTAGTCTTTGCAACTTTACAGATCTTCGTTGTTTCACCCAATGCCGAAACAGGAAGCATTTATTACTTAGCCTTTTATTAGTTTTTTTTGAAGGTGGCTATCTGAATTGATAAGATCAGCTATATAATTAGTAGTCAATTCTATTGTACTGGGTGCCATCGTGTACATAGACCTCTAGTGCCATCTGTGCCAGTCTAGCCCCACAATCCCCCTCTGCCCATCACCCGAGGTTGTATTTTTTTTCCCCGTGTTGTTTGTCAGGAGTGAAGATTGTGTTCAGGGTGGGTCTGGTGTTACTCAAGCAGATGTTGGGGTCTGTGGATAAGCTCCGTGAGATGCAGGGCATGTATGAGACCATGGAGCGACTGAGGAACATCCCACCTGAAGCTATCAGGGAGGAAGTTCTGGTGCAAGAGGTGCGTGCTCTTACGAGAGAACACGCAATAGAGAAGTAGCTGTAGAATATGCCTTATCCTTCCTCTTACTCTCTACTCTGTTTTCAGGTTATCACTCTGTCTGTGACGGAGGCCCTCATTGAGAGGGAGTGCAGTATTCAGGTGCGCAAGTGGCGGGAATCTCGTGGAGAGTTGACTCACCAACCAGTTCGCCGTTTACACGGAACACGGGCCATCTTCGAGCAGAAACACCGGGCTGCTGCAATCAGTTCTGGCGGCAGCCTGTCGTTCCTGGGCAGTCATGTCCCTCCCCCTGGACCCTTACGTGCATCATCAAGCCTCCTGTCACTTTCTGGTCTTAGAAAGTCCAAGATGCCATTCCACTCACAGAACAAGAAGGGCTCCACTTCTGGCAGCTTTGGCCAGGATATCGTCCCACTGCAGCCCCTTGGGGGCGGCATCAGTGCAGTGGCCTCAAAACCTCCTGTGCCATCTGCCGCTAACGCTGGAGCCGGTGGGCGGCCGCCAGTGCCACATGGGCCCAGTCCGCTAGCTACAACATCATCTACTACCACGCCACCAGCTCCAACTGCACACGCGTCCAGCACGCATATGCTCCAGCCGTCACCTAAAGTCGTCTCTGAACATATCACCCCCACAATCCCATCGCCCACCGCAAACAACGCCCCATTACCACCTTGCCCAGAAACCGCAAAAACGGCAGTGGAGGAAGATGGAAAAAAGAAAAAGAAAACCAAGGAGGACAAGAAGCGAGAGAAAGAGGAGGAGAAGCAAAAATCACAGGAGAAGAAAGAGAAAGAGAAAACCGAGAAAGAAAGGATGAAGAAGAAGGAGAAAGCTGAGAAAGAGAAGAAAAAGGAGAAGGGGCCTAAGAAAAAAGACAAAGGGGGAGGAGGAGAGACTGAGGAGAAGAACGGAGCTGCAGCAGCAGCAAAAGATTTGACCTAATTCCTGCCACGTCTCTCGTTCAGCAAGAGGAAAAGCATGAGAATGGCGGAAAAAAGAGGACAAGGAATCAAAACGGCTGCAGACTGGTGCAAAGAGTAAGAGAGACAGAGAGCGAATCACCTGGAATGTCCATTTCATCTCAAGTACTCATTTCACAAGGATAAGTGGATCACTGCATCTGCCCCACGTCTCTCATCATCTCATCTGCACTGTGCTTTCACCCAATGCCGAAACAGGAAGCATTTATTACTTAGCCTTTTATTAGTTTTTTTTAAGGTGGCTATCTGAATTGATAAGATCAGCTATATAATTAGTAGTCAATTCTATTGTACTGGGTGCCATCGTGTACATACACCTCTAGTGCCATCTGTGCCAGTCTAGCCCCACAATCCCCCTCTGCCCATCACCCGAGAGGTGTCTCAACCAGAATACCTGAATAAAACTCTTCTGTGGCGAGAAAAGCATGGCGGTGACTTGTAATAACTTATCTCTGAGTGTTCTGGAGGACCTATTTATTCATTATACTGTTGATTGTTAAGAGTGTGTTTGTGTGCTCTTGTATGTCTGTGCCTTGGCAGTGTAGTGAATGGTGTCACAGTCTCGTGCTGCAGACCGGTCTCGTCTTTCTTCTCTCTTTTCAATCTGTCAAAGGAGCTCGTCCTTACAGTTGCACTTTTGTAAGAGGAATTAATAAGTGTTAGGGGGAGTGGAGGAGCTAAATTGAACTGGGGGGAAAGGTACGTTCTCCTTTAAAACAGTGGAAAGTGCCACTTTTAACTATCCATTTTAAAAGAATTTGAATATCCAAGTCAACATAATTACTAAAAGGAAATTAAAACTGTTCATGATTTGTGTACCTGTCTCTCTCCACTCTAAGACTCTCAAGCCATCATTACATCAGCCTCACCTAAAATTTCCTTTTGACGCCAAAGAGCTTATTTGATGTTTTTCTTTCTTCTTTTTCAAATAAATTGCATCACGTAAAGTGTGGTAAAAGTTACATTTTGCCAAGCGTGTCAGTCACTCCAGATATCCGTGTGATTTGGTGTTAATGATCTTGATGTTGATATGGATGTAGAGTTCAGACTAGGATTTTAATAAATGTATGCACTGAGGCCTGTTGATTTTCACCACTAACCTTGATCGGTTTGTTAATGTAGGGCACTTGAGCTCACATTGACTCCTTAAGTCTGCGCCTTGTTGGATGGGAAGGGTTTGGTGCAGCACTGTAGCATTAACCTTTGACCTTTGAAGCTCTTGGCTTCAAACTGTAATATTTTGATGTATAAACTATTAATTTAATAGGATGAAACCATATACTATCTATTACAGCTACTATTAGTTTTGTTTTGAATTAGATTTTTTATTTTTCTATGCAAGTATGCAGAGGCCTGGTAGACTGGAATGGCAGTGAGCTTGGTTTTAGGAGAGCGATGCATTTAATCACAGGATTTATTTTTATTTTATTTTTAAGCGCTGAAAATTATTTTTGCACATTTTTCTCCCAACATCCTGGAGGACAAAAACAAGCAGTTATTTATTTTAGACATGTTATTATCACTAGCTTGTCTAATATTACTGCAGTATTTGTGTTATGGGAGATGGTGATTTCATACTGATTATTATTTCATTCTGATCTTTTATTATTATTATTATTATGTCCTATTGAAGGGGGAAGTGATCCCAAAGAGAAAAGGAGTGGATCAATCAAATGTATGCTAGGCATTTTTGTGTTAATTAAACATGTAAAATACAATCCTTAACAAAAGTTTCACCCAAAGAGTGTTACTCTTGATGTGAAGTGAACACTGGCGAATTGAACTCCAACGTAATGCACTGACCCCTCAGTATTAAGAATTATTCTGATACATTCACCAGGTGATTGGACCATACTTACTAAACTCCTACTTGATATATAGTATTTTCTGTCAAGACAGAAGAGACCTGAAGTGGTTTCTAGGTTGCAATATGGTAGCCAAATTCTCTGTCAATGTCCTGCGTTTCCTGGACTTGTTCAGTCTCAACTGCAGGGGGTCAAACCTCAGCCTCACCTGTCAGTGGTGCCCTCACTGACCTCAGTGGTCCTTGCTTCCTCTAAAGGCACAACTGTTCAAATGGAAAGCAAGCAAATTATGTCTATGCAAATTTTATGTTCCTAACTATGGCACAATGTAGATGTTGACATTTGTGTTGTGGCCAGCAGGGGGCTCAGACTCCCTTCACTGTTGACAGCAGCACTGGAAATGTGTAAGGAAAGGTGGAGTGGGATGTCTTATAATCCTGAAGAATTGCTCTAAGTTCAAAGTACTAGCATAAACCTGGTTTTGCGCCTGTCAGGCCACCACTAACACCATCTTGTCTATATTGCCAACCAAGGGTACGACAGGTGGACTTAAAATGGTTTGGATGCTGTGCTCACCAATAATTAATGCAAGGCCATCCAGTGTTGGTTTACTAACACTCTTGAGACAGCTGGGACTGGGTGTAAAGTAGTTTGATTTGTCTTGTGGATTTACGCATTGGTGAATATGACCCAATGTATGTTGTAGGATTGTTGTAAAATTAATTTTAAATAATTTTCATTTTCATTTTAATGTGTTTAGGTTCGTTCTCTCATCCTGTCCTTTGTATGTCTCATGCTTGTTTTTATGTTTACATGAAACCATTTACAGTTGAGAATGAAATAAATTCATAGATGAAGACAGTTGTTGTAAAACTGCAGAAGAGGAAGTTCACAGTTTATTTAATAATTGCAGTTGTGATGAATAATAAATCATAATATATTAAAATCTCCCTCAAGAGTGTGTTTCTTTCTGTTAATGTAATGAGTCATTTTAAGTGACATGGAACTATTGTGATACAGTGAATTAGTCACCTTACGACGAAATTGTGAGGTTTTCATGTGTCGTGCTTGGATACATATCCAATGGTTTTTTTCCACACGGCCTCAGGTAACTAAAGGGTGTTGGGTGCTGTTTAATCGAAAACTTTTTTTTTTAATAAGAAATTTCTTATGAATGTTAACCTTATGTGGAAATGTGCCTAAAGTAATGTTTTGCTCGTATGGCACTGACTCCAAGCGCGCGCACAGAGACTACAAGGAATGGCGCGATTTGTTTCGGTCAAATGAAGGTAACGTTAAGCGATACACCCTGAGAAGGTGGTCTTGTATAACCTTGGTAGGGTTTTATTTTGCTGTGTTGTCTGATTGAGTGTGCATTACAACCCTTAACCAATAAATAAATATGCTTGAGAACGTAATAAAACAAATCAGTTTTTGGTTTAAGACCTTTAATATCTACATCAACTTGTAGTTTGGGCTCTTAGTTATTCATTTAAAAGGGTATACAACCAATTGTACTGGTTTAAATGTTAAATCAGAAATTCACAGTTTTAAACAAATGCTTTTTTTGGTCAAATTGGAACATTTTTCTCCATTAATAATTAGAAAACGAGCAGTTAATGCTGAAAATATGAAAAACTTCTTGGAATGATGTGAATGTGACGGAGTAGCTATGCTATTGCAGTTGTAGTAGTCATTGTCCAGCAGATATCATGCTCGCAGTATGTTTTCATACGGCTGGTCACCCTTGTGATTTACTGCATCATAGACCTGCAGTCTTATGTAATCTTCCATAACTTATATTACCGTCTCTATGCTCTGTAATTACAGATGAGACCGTTTTATCCCGCCTATCACACATAGCCAGCAGACACAGCATTACAAAAAGGTTTTATTCACAGTTTGTGTCTTTTTATTGGTTACAGAAGAGTTTCTGACAGAGCAAAGCAGGCCCAGATGCAGAAAGCAAAAGGGTTGATAAAAAATAAAAAACATGGACAGAGAAATAGCGAAGAGGAGGGGAGAGAGGGACCGAAGAGGATATGTTTTCTTTCCTCTGCAGTCCCCATTCTCCTCTCTTCTATGGACAGTCTGTCTCTAACTCGCTCCGCGATGTACTCTCGGTACAAAACCCTCATTTTGTCTTTCTTTTTAGTCAACTGTCAGGCGAAAGAAACAAGAATGATGACTGGTTCCTCTATTATAGAGTGAGATCACTCCATCTTGCCTCTTTTTCCCTCAGAATGAGCACTCTTCCACATTTATCTAAAGAGAGCTATAGATGTCTTCAACCCTCAAAACAGCAGCAGAAGATGCTGCAACTTTCATGCACGAGAGGTGGTCTTGGGTAATGAGTGAGAAACAGAGAGAAAGTATGTATGTGAGAGATACAGTAATGATGTTCATTTTATTGAAAACAATCCTATATCCCCACTTGACAGACACCGTGGTCATGAGCCTCTCCACCCTCCCAATTCAGCCTCTGCGAGACAAGTCTTTGGAGAGATGGAGAGAGTAAGTGCTTGAGAGTAACAAAGATGATGGAAAGGAAGAAAGGGAGGAAGAAACAAAGAAAGAGAAGGAGGACAGAGAACAGACTGGGAGAGTAAAGCAGTGAGGGATACACGTTCATCTCTTCATATTCTGTCTTGTCTCCACGACCGTTTACTCCTCCTTCTCCTCTCCGTGTGTGATGACGTAGCAGATGTTCTTGTAGTCAACATTGCCAGCAACATCTGGGGGGAAGGCGGCCCACAGATTCTTCATCTGATAGATGAAGAACAAAGAATTTAGATTAAATAAATATTAAACAATTATCATTTAAGAATGATCATTTTCTAATACAGAAAAAATAGATTAAAGTTGCAGTGAAACGGAAATTGTGACAGATCTTTTATGCATTGTGACACATCCAAGTGAAATGGATAATTGAAGTAGAAAAAAATTGTAAGCCGGGTCTTGATTTTATTGGACCAAATGATTGGAAAAGTCCAGCATACATCACCAGACGGAAGAATCATTCACAATAAGATTAATAACATGCATTTAGAAAATAGATGAATTGCCATTTCATGCTGATTTAAAACTATGAAGAACAACATGTAATCTCACCTCCTCTGCAGAGAACCTGTCGCACTGAGTGGTCAGAAGCTCCTCAAGGCTGGAAAGAGAGATAACGAATAGCAGTCAGACTTGGAAACATTGATTTTTTTTTTTTGCACATGGAAATAAAAAGTGAGTTAATATAAACTTACAATTGCTTCTTGATTAAGCCAGTGGCCTCTGGGTCCAGCACCTTGAAGGCAGACACAATGACGTCTTCAGGGTCAGCACCTTTCAGAGACACGGAAAGCAAGTTACACTGACTGAATACCACAATGATTGGTAAACTGAAGGGAAAACGGCCAGAAAAAGGGACTTTTGCATACCCTTCAGCTTCTCTCCGAACATGGTGAGGAAAACGGTGAAGTTGATTGGGCCGCTGGCTTCCTTGATCATGGCCTCCAGCTCCTCATTCTTCACGTTCAGCTGGCCTACAAAGAGACAAGGATGGTCAGCACACATTCATGGATATATTTACAAAGGACACAAGTGACACAAGGCATAAACTCACCCATTGAGGCCAACACGTCCCTAAGGTCGTCTTTGCTGATGATACCGTCTCTGTTCTGGTCAATGATTGTGAAAGCCTATGCGTGCAGGACATAAAAAAAATGACAAGCACATTGTTACAGGTGTTTGTGGTGATGGAAATTGAGCCTGCTCACAGTTGTAAACCAATGACTAATTTAACAAGAAATCTTCCCCTTGTAGCTTTTTTCTCTTCCCTGACAGTAGTAGTAAAATCACATGAAACTCAAGAAGGGGCTTGAATAACAGCAGCTGCTAACTCCCACCTGGCCCCCACAGAGACCCTCGCTGATCCTTCTTTCCATCTGGGAGATGTGTTAATCAATCCCAACTGTAATGTCAGACATTCCTGAAGAGGCACTTGAGAAGGCTGTATCATTTATTAATAAACCATTCAAACCACTTCACATCCTTACTTAGCTCACTTGCACTAGCCTGACGCTAATTCCAGTCACCTCACCCATTTAGCATGTGCGTACATACTTTTTTACTTAGTGTCTGAGATAATTATATTAATTTAGAGTAATCACAATGTTTAAGAACCGAAAGTATGGTCAACTGGTAAATCTGTTTTTTTTTCTGGCCTTTTGTGCATTATCTGTCATTTCAAGGTCCACTCAGAATTCTAATATGCATTTAATGATCCTTTCCTGCAACTACCCTTAAACATAATCCTCATGAACTATTCTTTATTTCCCTTTTCCTTTCTCTTTTATCTTGTTCATCATATATTTCACATGATCTCTTTCTGTTTTTCTGGCATGCACTATGATCTTCAGCTGCCATCCCATTGGGATCAGAAATGTCTGACAGATGGGAGGGCAGAGAAGAGGCTCTTTTTTTGGGATATTAGCAGACAAGACAAAAAGACTAGATGGTGTCGATCTGCTGACTCAGTCCAGTTGCTGTACTGACCATCAAACAAGCCTTAATATAGATAAGTTTTGACCTGATAACAAAATTTGATTATATTAGCATTAGAATTCCAGTTCAGAAGCAACCTCTGTGATAAGTCGCAGTGGTAATTTGTTGCACTGAACTGATGTCTGGTAACATTTACCCCCAACAATCTCATTTGGAGTTTGATAATACATAATAAAGTGATAGAATGTAACCACACACACACACACACACACACACACACACACACACACACATATACACATATATATATATATATTATTTATTTATTTATTTTCCCCCAATATAAATTACCTAAAAATATGACGTCTATTAAGTACCAATGTATCTGACACAGGTAAATTGGTATGCTTGTTGTATTGTGTTAAAAATTAAACCAATCCCATAATGAAAGTGTAAGTACAGGTGAACATTATAAGATCTGAAAAAATATTTACCTCTTTGTACTCCTGAATC
This sequence comes from Sinocyclocheilus grahami, assembly GCF_001515645.1. NCBI lineage: Eukaryota > Metazoa > Chordata > Actinopteri > Cypriniformes > Cyprinidae > Sinocyclocheilus > Sinocyclocheilus grahami. The sequence continues at coordinate 369,719 of NW_015505670.1, forward strand.
TGGCTCTGCTCAAACATGGAGAAGACATTGGAGGAACCCTCTCCTCCTCCTGCCCTCCTCTTGGCCTTCTTGGGTGACTAGAAATAATTTTTGTTTTTTTACATTCAGTACAGCTGAATAGTGCATATTTCCTCTGTGTTGTTAACAATAATACATGATGACATAATTTGAAAAACAAAATCAGACACTCACATTGCAGTGCCACACATAGCTTAGAGACACAAGACTCTCATTCATAAGACATTTTAACATATTTATTGTTAATAAAACCCTGTTCAGCCACATTCTAATGAAACACACATTTTTACATGTGATATACATCCAAATAATGACGTTTGCATAGGATACTCCTCAATGATTAATAAAACCGTATTCATTAGCTTTACGTTAGCATATTATGCGTTCTGGTGAAACTTGAAATATTCAATATTTTCTTAATTTGGCATCTTACATAAAATAAAAAAATACAAAAAAATACCATATTTCATGGGAAGAGAAAGCAAAACCACTCAGTTTAACGGTTTATAACTGCTGGTCCTGGTTCCAACAACATAGGTTCAGAAAGAGCAGCTTCAGAAAAATTGCCCAGTTTATCAAATCCTGTTAAAGTTATTATAAGTCCACAGTTCAATTATCCAAGAATCAGACGCTGATTCAAAATGCAAGCTCTCTTCCATTCAACCCTTCTGAGACTGAGGCATTATGTCCTTGGTTCCTACTGTATGTGTCCACCTAGATGGTGTGGCCAGGTAACATCTAAGGTTCAGGTTACTCACCATGCTGAGACGGTATGTGTGAACTCTAAGAAGCTCAAGAAGTGAAGACTGAAGCCGCGTAGTGACTTGTTCCTTGGCGGCTTATATACTGCCGAAGGCCCCTTGCTAATTATAGATCCAACCTTAAGTGTGGCTTGGGAAAAAGACAGAGGAAAGAAATAGAGACAGGGAAAACTATGAAAGGGGAGAGAGATGAGGTAGGGGTAAAGTGATGAAGGATCATAGGGTGGGATGCACTATCATCTTACAGTGCTCAGAAATAGCTATTGGAGTCTTGGAATTGGATGAATCTGATACTGATGGCAGTAGTCTGCGTGTCTCACGTAGACTAATAAGGACATGGAGACGTAAGAGACTGTTTGAACTTCACACAATCACATAACTCAAGCAATTTGAAATTAATGGGGTGTAATCATAGACACTTTGGGGGACTCGACTCCTACCCCTATTTAGATTAGTGGCGGATCAATATTTGGTTTTCAGTGTTACATCTGAATTCTGGGGTTGGGATGGGGGAGGTTGCAATAATAGATACTGATTGATGTAAATCCTGAGATTTTTTGAGCCAATGATTATCTTGTTCATATGTGTGTACACGCCCCCATCTGATGTATAAGAGACTGTTGTGGCATCTTAACCCTTGCCATCTTGTCACCTCTTTCCAAAACAGCCCTAATCAAAAATAGTTTTTAATGCCTTTCCTAGTATAGTGATACCATAAGATTTGGGTCCAAGTCCCCCCACCCACCTCACCCCTCCACATGGCCATGCCCAAATTCAACACGCTCTCTCCCTGGAGCTCTTTGACCTTGCTCGGTCACTCTGCAGTCACAGTGAGACGCAGTTTGTGATGGTTCAAGGGAAGCTGCTCTTGTATGGCCACGTAATTATCGTCTTTTCTTTCAGTTTGAGATGATCAACACAATGCATCCCATTGAGGGTTTGGTATGGGAAACGCATGAAGTGAAATCTGAGGCTTAATACAGGTTCTTTTGGAGAGGCGGGGGCAATGGACAGCTGAGAGTGACCAAAATAGCCAAACAAACTTGTCTGCTCCTTGCACTCTCCTTTTCTTCTCTGTTTAATCCATCTGTCACGTCCTTGTCCACTTATAGCAATCCAAGAGTTTGTTTTGCATTATTTTCCTCATTTAGGCTCATTTGATACCTTGTGAGTCTGAGCTTAAGGTAATAACAAACTTGAAAAGGAAATGCATACATACACTTAAAGCATTTAATTTTCTTGTATTTCCATATATTGATAACATTGAAAAAGCAGCTGAATGATTAGACTGGTTCTCAAATTAGATATGGTATAGCCTATGCTATATTAATACACCCCTCCTATAACTATATATGGTGGAACAGCATTCAAAGAGTGTATTAGAGATCAACAGGGAGGGGAAGGAAAGCCTGGGTCAGAGGAAGTGTAGGCCTTGATATGAGATATTTCATGTCAGAAGGATTTTCTTAAACAAGTTCATTGTAGACCCTTTTCAAGTATGTCTGACTGATGACCGATCAGGTTGTGTATACATCTGTGATTTAGATCTTCATAGTGTAGGCCACTGTGTCAGTCATCTTTGTTTTGTTTATGGACTGTCAAAGTATACATGTCTATACGTACAGGACGTTACGTGTAACGTGATCTACTCTGACATGTATCGTCAAAGCTGTTTATCCCGGCAGAGATGACTGGAATCCGGATGAGGTGAAAAAGGCCACATCGTCGCTGTAGGGGTTTGACATACCTGAAGTCTGCAGTGTGCAGAGGTTATGGTTGAAATGAGGAGCTTCATGTTGCATCCAACACTTAAGGCATTTGTAGTTTTTTGTTGTCAGAGCTTTGATGTATGTCACAGAATCCACATAAAACTTCATAACGTGGTTTTATGAATCATTATACAACCCAAAATATCTGGTGATGAAGAGATTAGTTTGTCCACATTAAAAATAAATCAAATAAAATAACATTAAGATCTTAACAGAACAATTTATTAGGACTTTTATTCTAGTTTGATACAATAAAACAAAAGTTCACAATAAAAGTTGAGTAAAGTAAAATAAAATGTATACTAACGTACTAACATCAAACAACCCTACTGTTTTTAAAAATGTTCTTACTGATGCTGTGCAATATGCAGTGCTGAAATACACTCAAAATGTAACTTATTAAATTAAACCTATTTTTACAGAGTTGATTATAATATACATTAGAGGATAAATACTAGATAAAATAATCAAATTGATCTCTGAACAAATTATCATCAATATGCATCAAATCAAATGTATTATTAACACAAAATTGATCTATATTAAAATAAGATGGTTATAGAAACTGTGACTATATAAAACATTTATACAATAAAACACATGCAACATTACTGATATCATCCATATATAATTACACACATGACATTATCTAATAAAATATCAGTTGTAAAGCAACTAGTGACCCTGTGAATGAAGCATGCCTGAATAAAGGTAGTAATACTGTTGGTGAAATGCAGTGCCTTCTGGTGACCTACAGTATAGAGCTGCATTACTGAAATGCTTAATGCACACAAACTTTACAGTTTATTTCAATGTTTACTGATATGACCGTAATATAAAACGGTTACTTTTTAAATAATGTGTTAAATGTTCCAAATGTGTTGAGTGAACTAGAAACTAAAAGAAAAAAGGCACATCTACATCCCCAAAGAATTGAGACGTTGTGAAAGAGGAAGAATAGAAAGGGCGTGTTTTTAAGTTTGTTTACGAAGCCTCCTGAGCTGTGTGAATTAAGTTCTGTAAGTTAGAACTAAACAGTCACTTGTGTTGCCCTCTTCACGAGATCACATTAGTGATAGGCTCCCTCGGTACATATTTTAAAAGATCTAACAATAAATTAAATATTAATTATTATCGAGCATTCACAGCTCTACAACTAATATGTAATCTCTAATCAAACTTCATTTGAACGTATATGAAACACTTTGGATCCAATAAGAAAATTTGCCATTGTAAATGTCTGCACACAGTTAGGTTAAATGATGGGGGTAAAGCTACTGGTGTTTTGGGTCTGTTTTATGACAATTCAAGCGAGAAGGAATAGGCTGAGAGACCACAGAGAGGAAATGAGAAACGCACAAGATCGGTGTCAGTCAGTGCTAATCTGCATACCTTAGTTGGGCCGATAGACGATGTCATCGTCCATCGCCGATGGCTGGCAGACATCAAGATGTTGAGCCGGCATCGTGATCCCCCCCCCCATACCCCCCACAATCTGCCACATCCCAATTCCATGTTCGGAAAGGAAATTAAGTGTATTACGGAACCCCTAAAGGGAATAAATAGCCTACGAGATGGGAGGATAAAAAAAATATTTCAATACTTCTGTCAGGACCACTATCGTCAAAGATGATAGACAATTAGCATACAGTTTGGATTGGTGGTACTTTAGAATTAGTCTGATTCAAAGGAGAATCAGAAGGCTGAACCCTGACTGACAGAGGAGGAGTTGGGGATGGAGGAGGGTAATTAGCTATTGCGCAATGCGAAAACTGTTGATACTACTGCGGGACCTTATATATGAATACTTAGATAGGTGTCGTATTCCCATAGGTTGATGGGGATCAGCTGATGCGAGCTTGACTAACGTGACCTGCCAGAACTAACTACCGCTAGATTTTCTCTCGCAATTATATCGTTGGGTAATTATACTGTATATAAATTGCAGGCATCAGGGAGCCGCTACTAATATGCAGGGCGTTGAAACCACTTTCAAATGCGTGCTCTCATTTTACTTTCACTTTCGAGATTCGCAATCACATGGACTCTATACTACGGAGTGGCCTTACCTACCACACATTTTACAAGATTAGATAGTTGTCAGTGGTGCTCAGTATCTGCAAATCATTCACCAATGTCCTGTCAGACAAGAACAACGTAGAACGCGTTATTTGTTTTCTGTGCCTTTCTGCATATGGAATCAAACCCCCCCCCCCCAGACATCGTCCAATGCCAATTTGGTAGACATCGCCCAACCCTACCTTCATAAAATTAAAAAGACAGCAGGATTCTACTACTGCAGTATTACATTTACTGCATCCTTAATACATTCATCAGTCTATTGTTTAGAACAAGATTTACTATTTAGACGACAACATGAACAAATGCATATGTGATAGGTTCAGATGCTACTCTAGCCAAGGTCAATGAGGTCTTCCTCAACGTATCCCACTTCCTCAGGCTTCTTCCTCAGCCAATCAGCTCTTAGTTGCTTAATCTCATTTCCATAGTACTCATGCAGTTTACTAAACTCTTCCAAAGGATCAAAGCCCACAACAGGCCACTCCCCAAAAGATGGTGCCGGACCATTTAAGGGTGTAACATGGGCATTTCTCTTGGGCCAGAGCTTTGGAGATCGCTTATTGGTAGTCTTGAACTGAATAGGAGGGGCATGAAGACTATAGCTGATGGGTCTGTTCGGCATAGATGGAAGTGTTACAGAACTGGTGCTGTAGCTTCGCCCATCTCTAGGCACTATGGAAGTCCCATGTAGGAAATAGGGTTGTCCTGTGATCCAGGAAGCCATTATCTTATTGGGTGTAGAGGTCACTGCAGAGGTCTGGATGGAATCACAAAGGCCTTTGTCTCTTCTAGCTTCTGTTTTGTTAAGAGCATGTAAAACTTCAATCAGACATGTTAATTGTGTTCAAGCCAGTAGACACAGAAAACACATATACATAAACTCACCTTCGTAGCGTCTCTCCAGGGTTCTGACAATCATGGAAAGGTAAATGTGACTAGCGCAGAACAGTGCACCGATCCAGCTCTCCTGGCAGAGATGGTCATCAGCGGCTAGTCTATATGTGCGGAGGCCTGGTCCAGTGAACACCAAAGAGAAACAGAATTGACCATCTGTCTCACACGCCTGCACCAAGCAGCCCTCCAGAACAATCACACCCAACAGGTTACGATCGCCTGGACGCTCCTGATAAAATAGCAGATTCCCCTTCAACACAAACCAGCGGCGCAGGTAAGTGGTGTTCCTCTCTCTCTGCAGAAAAGAAATATGGTAATAGTTCAAACACAGGTAGGATAAGGAGGGAGAAATTTATTCTAGAATGTACAGGACAGAGAAACACTGGAGATGTGAAAACATTTTTTGTAATGCACAGAAGACTGATATATTCTGAACCTGAATTAATGTCACTAATAAAGAAATGGCTCAAAGGCTGCTTTTAATAAGTGTCTATCAAATAAGTGTAACAACCCTGTTTCTCCCATGGTAAAATTTACAGATAGGAGGGTGGTTTATTTTTAGTTTGTTCTGAAATATTGGTAATAAACAGATTATTATTAGAGATCATTTAAAATAACAATTTCATTAACGAATCATATAGTCCTGCTTGCCACTATTATCTTTACTTTTACCATTTATTTGAAGTTGTACAATAACCTAAAAATGTACCTTTTCCTATTTGAATTGAGCAGGTAAATTGAAACAAAAAAAGAAAATATAAATCTATTTGTTTTTGCATGAAGGGATCTATACAATGATCCTGAAGGTAAAGTCTGTAATGCATCATGAAGAAGATACGATGTCTCAGATATAATGTACTTCACTTTCCTAAGCACTTGCATCGTAAACAAATCTGACACTCACAACACTCTAAACTGGTTAGAATGATTCAGCTTTTCCAAACATTCTAGCATTCTAGATTACTTTTAATATTATGTGGGTAAATTGACAAATCCAGGTACCTACCTTTTTGTAGAGGTATCCCTCTTTATCTACAGGTGAAGTGCAGGACAGGTAGTGGGTTAGAATCTTTTCATGGATCTTCATTACAACGCCACCTGGCGTGCAGCCGTGTCCTGGCGCGAGCACAGGGCGATCGAGCTTTACATGAACAGAAATGAAAACCCATGGATAAATCAAATTTGCCATCGTCATTCTTTTTTCTTTTTTTTAAGTATGAAATCATACGTGAATAACTTGTCTATCCGGTTCACGCTGTGTCTGTCAGCGTGCTAGTCAGCCACAAATATAGTGCCACGTAAATATTGTGTCCTTCTTGAAGCAGCAATATGCGCTTTATAAAAGGATAAACAAAAGTGGCAAATAATTGTGACCGGAACAGTGACAGAACGACTCAGTGTTTGTCAGGTGCAACAACTTACTTTTGTCAATGTCTTTCCGTTGATTTATCATGGATTACATACAACCTTAGTGGCAAAACATCACTTCAGGCCAAGCTCCTCAATCCCGGGGAATCGCATAAAGAACAGAATGATATTAGAAGTTTCGTATTACCAGCGCGCCCTCACGCCGGTCTTGCAAGTGGTGAAATATAAATAACGCGACCCACTTCCTGGTAACAAAAGCCGATGCACTATTCTCTTTAGACTTCATGATGAAACAGCAGCGACATGTGCGCTTTCACAGCCCCGATGAATGAATTTATGTATGGACAGAAAAATGAGGGAAGTATAAACTTATAAATATATAAAAACAGATAACGTAGCCTACTCTGCATATTACTGATTCATGTTTCTAATTCAGGCTCTCATTAAATATTTACTAGAAACTATATCAGAACAGTACATTTGCATAGTGGTGGTTTTTGCACAGTTTCTGCTCCTTTTTGTATTTAGTTTTCATAGAGACGCACTATATTTACAATAAAGAGTTTTTTCTCTATCCAAAGAGTGAGATGTTTCCGGGAAGCATACAAGCTAGTGTTAACTGTAACATAAACAATAATAACAGAACACTCATTTGGAAGCGTAAAACAGGAGGTTTTTGTAAAATGTTCAAGCAGATCAAGTGATGGACGTGAGGTCACACAAGCGCTTTAATCGCAGTGGGTGTCATTAATCCGGTTCACCTGGGGATGATTGCACTATTATTAACAATACAGTGGATAGAAGAGATAAGACCTTTGAAATCAGTTATTGGTACAGATTCATGTTCATCGTTTGCTAGTTTACAATACAGTCACTCGGAAAGTAGACCAGACATTTTAATGGAAATAATGCAATTCAAATGATGGGGATTACATCTAGGGTAGTATTTGTATGGGTGCCGGCGCATATTGGTATCCAAGGAAGTGAAACTGCAGATAAAGAAGCAAAAGAAGCAGTTAAAAACAACGACATTAACTTAATTGTTAATCTAAGTAAGAATGAAATCAAGAGTATTATTAAGAAAAGACTGAAGGAAAGGTGGCAAAACCATTGGGATAAGGAGAAAAAAGGTCGGTGGTTTTACAGAATTCAAAGTAAATACGAGACTGAAAGAAGGATTCTAATGCAAAATGTAGAAAAAAAATAAAAATGCAATTTACACAGATGTATTTTACAAAATAACTGAAGGAACAGGCAGTAAATCATTTTGATCCACGCTCCATACCAGCTGGTGGCGGAAATACACCGTTTTGTTGTTTGTCAACCGCCAATAAATAGCAAGAAGAAGAAGAATCCGGTTCACCAAATCCCGCTTAAGAGGGCTGAGGGAGGACGGAGGAGCTGAACACGCAGCGCCGGATGAAGCTCTATGAAGTCTCTTAGCGGTACAAGAATCAAGGGTGTTTGGTAGGTTAATCAGGAGATTGTAGATAGAGTGTAAAGTAGACCAGACATTTTAATGGAAATAATGCAATTCAAATGATGGGGATTACATCTAGGGTAGTATTTGTATGGGTGCCGGCGCATATTGGTATCCAAGGAAGTGAAACTGCAGATAAAGAAGCAAAAGAAGCAGTTAAAAACAACGACATTAACTTAATTGTTAATCTAAGTAAGAATGAAATCAAGAGTATTATTAAGAAAAGACTGAAGGAAAGGTGGCAAAACCATTGGGATAAGGAGAAAAAAGGTCGGTGGTTTTACAGAATTCAAAGTAAATACGAGACTGAAAGAAGGATTCTAATGCAAAATGTAGAAAAAAAATAAAAATGCAATTTACACTGAGATGTATTTTACAAAATAACTGAAGGAACAGGCAGTAAATCATTTTGATCCACGCTCCATACCAGCTGGTGGCGGAAATACATCGTTTTGTTGTTTGTCAACCGCCAATAAATAGCAAGAAGAAGAAGAATCCGGTTCACCTCCAGGTGGCGACTCTCTGGCGACTCGGACAGAATCTCACGAATGACGTTGTTCCGGGTTTTTTTTAGTTAGCTTGAATGGCGCAGCGGGGAGAATAACATCCAGGTAACTAAATATTTTACCATGTGTTTCTACCTTATTACTATTCGTTTATAGCTGACCAGTCTGTTAAGCGTCTGTCTCGGTCGAGCTGAAGGTAATTTTATATGGCTTTTGAATAACTTGCGTTAGCTGGCACACGCTCCGCACGGACGCTCGCAGCATTAGCTCGGCGCATTGCGCAGCAGTGGTGTAAATACTATTAAATGTGATACCAATATTAGATTGTGTTCTATTATATATTGTTGAGATTTTGTAGATGTGTATTAATTATAGACCTAATGCTTTAATCTAATTTTAGATGGAGTTTATTATGTGGGCATGCAGTTATGTGCCCTCTGGTCAGCTGCTATAAATTTGGTTTCCTGTTAAGTCTCTCTAATTGTCTTTAAATTCAACACCACTCCATATGTACAGGTTTCATTAATTCGATTTATGGAGTCTCGGCATTGTTTAGAGCATAAATCTTTCACAGAATACTCGATGAGTACATGTGATGAGTACACCGTACACATGTCTTATGCCTCTTAGAGCATGTCGAAAAGGAAAGTGACGTTTGAGGATGGAGATGGGGAGATCACTTTGGAAGATGCTCCCAAGAAGAAGGTCGGCTTCTTATAACTCTTTATATTTAAAGGGATGTTGTCAAAGTGTCCTGTTATTACCATGCATATTGTTATTCTGATGAAACTTTAGATTTTGCAGTACTGTGAATTCTCTTATGCTCTGTTCTGCTCTATCCAATGTCTTCTTACAGATTGTTGATGGTGTGAGTGGCCCAGGATCTAGATTTAAGGAGAAACACTCTTTGGACAGTGATGAGGAAGATGAAGGAGAAGTTGGAGAAAATAGTAGCAAATATGACATCCTTGCAAATGATGATGTGGAAGGTGTGTGAACAGGAGATTCTAGGATTTTCATTTTAGGGGGACTCAGCCCCCAGTGAGGGTATATTAATAGCCTAATAATTTATATATATATATGTGTATATATAAAAATGTTTGATTTAATAGGGGTCGTATGCTAAACTTATTCCACTGTAGTGCATAGATGGGTGTAACATTTGAGTACTGAATAAGCCAAATTCAATTCTTCGTGATCTCACACACACACAACCAGTTTACTGTACGAAAAACACAACATTTTACTGTTTGCATTTCTAGTACAACCCTGTTTCCTTAGCTCAGGTATGCAAACCTCTTTGCCACATGCACTGGAATATGTGTTGTATTGAAAGCTAAATTTTCAAATGAAAATGGCAACCTGATCATTTTATAGAGTAGGCCTATGCGTTCATATGTGGTTTATTTTCGCTGGAGGAAGCCGCTGTTGTGTGATGAGGGGTGAATGCAGTGTTAGGCTACAGTAGATGGGGAACCGATTATTGCTCCCCCCATGATATTTTGTAAACTGGATTTATGACAAAGAACTGCACAGATGCAGATATTATAACAATCTATCGATAAACACACGCCCTAAAAATGGCCTAGTGACTCCCATGTGTGTGATTTAATAATTTGGCCTCATGAAGTTTATGAAATAAATGTTATGCACGTTGCAGGATGGTTCTTTCACTCTTCCTCTAGACCTCTTTAGTGCCTGCTGTTAGATTGTTTAAAAGGCTGAGAAATGACGCATTTTGAAATGCTAGATTGCTTTTATTTTATTTAGGATTTACAGTACTTAAAATATTATTTCTTACACTTTATTTGCGTTTACAGGCCAGGAAATGGCAACCATTGACTGTGATGAGGGTGTACGCATCACTCCTTTTAATCTGGTTGATGAAATGCAGGAGGGACACTTTGATTCAGAGGGAAACTATTTTGTCAACAAAGAAAAAGATATCAGAGACAACTGGCTGGACAATATTGACTGGGTACATTTTATTGCATGAATTGAGAAATAGTTGTTTTAAAGTTTAAGCTTAAAGTTCAAATATTTGAGATGTTTTCCTCAACCACACTATCTCTTCACACAGGTGAAGATAAAAGAGCAGCCTGTGAAGAAAAAGAAAGGCCTTGCAGCTAAGCGGAAGAGAAGAATTGGTGATGAAGACGAAGCAGAAGAGGAGATCAAACGGGAGGAACAGCGGAAAGACAGTGAGGAAGAAGAGGAGAAAGGACCTGCAGAAGACCCTCTGGCTACGTACAGCCATCATCAACTCACAGAAGCCGTCATTGAGCTGATGCGGCCTGGAGAAACAGTGGCTGCTGCTCTGAGAAGACTTGGCGGTCTTGGAGGACACAAGAAGAAAGGAAGACTGCGAGAAGGAGAGGAGGAGAAAAAAGAGACTTCGAACAGAGACGCTGATAAACTAGACAAACTGACAGCATTGGCAGATAGACTAGTGGGGATTGGAGAATTTGAAATTTATCAGCAGACTTATGAAAAACTGGCCTACAAGCTGAAGGGGTTGACTCGAGGAAAGGCAGCCAAAACGCTAGAGGAGGAACAAGATGATCTAGACATGTTCGCTGAGGAGTTTGATGAGAAGCAAGGTGCAGAAAAAGATGAGGATAAAGACAACAGCAGAGGTAAGTGATAGGACGACAATGTGTTTTTTTAAAGGTAGCATGATTGGATGCAATTTAAATATGAATTCTTATTTGTTGTAGTGTAGCAACTTTTTGTCACTGTAACAAATAATGATTCCTGAATTTTATTGGCAGTTGTTTTTCGTGATTATGATTCATGGCTGACCCTTTAGTAATAGCAGTCATATGATCGGTGTTTCTCTCTAGTGAATGATGTGGTCATGTGGGAATACAAATGGGACAATGAGGAAAACTCTGAGCTCTATGGGCCCTTCAGCAGCCAACAGATGCAGGCAAGACATTATCGGTGCTTTAATATCAAACTTCAGTTTGCACAAGTAAATTATTATTATTTTTTATTACTCAAAGGTGTGTTTTTTTTTTTTTTTACTTTTTATATTCAAATGGTTTTAAAAATGTAAATACTGACAGATTCAATATTGCTCTTTTGTTTGGAGTGGTCTGACATGGGCATTGACCAATATTGCTGTATCTTTTATTCCAGGACTGGGTGGACGAAGGCTACTTCAAGGATGGAGTATACTGTAGGAAGATTGACCAAGAACATGCCCCATTCTACAACTCAAAGAGAATAGACTTTGAACTTTATACATGATCTGTGGATGAATTCTGTTACAGATTTTATTTGATTTCTTGTGCCCATCTGAGAGGGCTTCTCTGAATAATTGTTTACTCTTCAACAATTGTCTTTTGTTTTATGAACAAACATACACTAGAATGTGCACCTGTGTTTGATGTGTTTTAAAATAAAGACTTTATGGCTGGATCCAACCTGGTGTTCTGGCTAATGTTACAGCTATTCTGACCAGATTTACAATTTTAAAGAGTGCTGCTATTTTGCTACACACCAGATTCAAAATGCAAACCGCGGGGCACTACAAATGCCAAGGAAACTTTGAAGTTCACATGGGGACAAAGACGACTATTTGTGGTCTCGCTATTGGTTGCAATTCTCCCTCCTGAAACCCAATTGGCAGAACTTTGACGCTGCACGTTCCTAATTGGCTGAAATGTTATAGCCTACCCGAGGGGCGGTACATTCTCATACTTTGCGAGGTTCTGATTGGTTCTTTGACAGACCGGGAACACGCTCGCACCGATTGATAGGTCTGAACAGTCAGCGCAATGGTGAAACTCGGGCGCCGTCCGGCATGGAAATGTCACAAAAACATCGGTGTTTTAGAAACAACGCCTAAAGGAGAGGCTTTTACAGCCTCACCGCACGTTTCCCCTCAAACGATTTTAGGTTAGTGTGCAGTTTATATCATTTACATCTGTGTCTGAAGTACAAGATCGTAACATTCCCTTTTAATACGATGTATTTGACGGGTTTGTGCGTAGATAGCAGCATAGCTGTTAGCCGCTATTTACGTCGACGACGTACACAAAACCACAGCAGTGTCTGGAAACTTATGTTTCTAATAAAGCGGCTGCTGAGCAACATAGTTAATGACTGTAACTCCCGAAGAATTAATATGGTTCCGTCTTTTGTGTGTTGAGAATTGAGCTGGGAATCTGTTTGACTGCGGTTACGGTTTGTTTTTCCGCTGAAGTGTGCGTCTGAGATACGAGACTGCTGTTGTTTGATCTCTTCTCGGTGCAGCAGTGCTGAACGTCGAGTCGGTTAACCGCACGGCTAGCTATAACATGTTCAAACGACGAGAACACTTGCAATACTCCTGTTCTACACTAAGTTTGGTCGCCAAGCAAAATATTAGAAAACAAATTCTACCGATTTTCAGCTTAGTGCTGGCTGTTAGCAAAGACTATAGACTACCCTTAAAGGGACTTTGCTGTTAGTGAGCTCAGCGGTATGATGTGTAACGTTAGTTTGCAAGATAATCATTTTTTCGCGAGTAACTATTAGTAAATGTGTGGCCCTGACAACAGAACTGCAATATTATATTATACACCGTACACAACATCAATGTGTGACAACTGAAAGGGTTTCGATTTATTTTCGAGTTCGATTTGTTTGTTGTTGTTACTAATGAATGCGAATAATGCTTCTAATTCTTTTTTTATTGTATTTTTTGCTACACGTTTGTTGTGTTGATTTGTCCTATTGCTCAATGAGAGATTGATAAATCAGCAGGTGAAATGAAAGCTTACGCTATTCAGTACTGGTGTATACACAGAGGTACACCTGTTATTATTACATCATTCTGTGGTCGTGAACGAGTAGATTTTATAAGATTATATATATATATATAATCAATTCAGAGTTTGAAATCCGTTCTTTTTAAGTATGTTCCTCACAATATGAATTTGAATCAACAACATTATAACTTGTTACACCCAGTACATTTAGGTTGGATGATTGTAGTTTAAAAATATGTCTAAAATACCCAAACACCCCCCCTCAAATTTTGATTGATGTTATTTTAAAATGATTTATTTTAATTTTACATTTTGATTTAATTAATTATTAGCTTTTCATTAAACTCATAAACCCTCTGCAGTTCCTCCAGGAACCCAGTTTGGTAAACCTTGACAATTTAATGCGCTTCATGTTGGTAATAATAACAAATGGAATATATTTTCTTACTCTTTCTATTTTTATAACAATATGGTCCAAGATTATCCTATTTAAATCAATGTGATAAACAAGTTAGGTTAAAAGTAATCTAAAAGTAGTCAAAAAATTGTCAGATTATATTACCTAAAATGTGTTATGTAATTGATTACATTACTAACTACAATTTTTTATCATGTAATTTGGAGTCAGTAACGGATTACAGTTTGTAAGTAATCTACCCATCTCTCTCTCTCTCTCTCTCTCTCTCTCTCTCTCTCTCTCTCTCTCACACACACACACACGCACAGGGTGCAGAAAAAGATGAGGATAAAGACAACAGCAGAGGTAAGTGATAGGACGACAATGTGTTTTTTTAAAGGTAGCATGATTGGATGCAATTTAAATATGAATTCTTATTTGTTGTAGTGTAGCAACTTTTTGTCACTGTAACAAATAATGATTCCTGAATTTTATTGGCAGTTGTTTTTCGTGATTATGATTCATGGCTGACCCTTTAGTAATAGCAGTCATATGATCGGTGTTTCTCTCTAGTGAATGATGTGGTCATGTGGGAATACAAATGGGACAATGAGGAAAACTCTGAGCTCTATGGGCCCTTCAGCAGCCAACAGATGCAGGCAAGACATTATCGGTGCTTTAATATCAAACTTCAGTTTGCACAAGTAAATTATTATTATTTTTTATTACTCAAAGGTGTGTTTTTTTTTTTTTTTACTTTTTATATTCAAATGGTTTTAAAAATGTAAATACTGACAGATTCAATATTGCTCTTTTGTTTGGAGTGGTCTGACATGGGCATTGACCAATATTGCTGTATCTTTTATTCCAGGACTGGGTGGACGAAGGCTACTTCAAGGATGGAGTATACTGTAGGAAGATTGACCAAGAACATGCCCCATTCTACAACTCAAAGAGAATAGACTTTGAACTTTATACATGATCTGTGGATGAATTCTGTTACAGATTTTATTTGATTTCTTGTGCCCATCTGAGAGGGCTTCTCTGAATAATTGTTTACTCTTCAACAATTGTCTTTTGTTTTATGAACAAACATACACTAGAATGTGCACCTGTGTTTGATGTGTTTTAAAATAAAGACTTTATGGCTGGATCCAACCTGGTGTTCTGGCTAATGTTACAGCTATTCTGACCAGATTTACAATTTTAAAGAGTGCTGCTATTTTGCTACACACCAGATTCAAAATGCAAACCGCGGGGCACTACAAATGCCAAGGAAACTTTGAAGTTCACATGGGGACAAAGACGACTATTTGTGGTCTCGCTATTGGTTGCAATTCTCCCTCCTGAAACCCAATTGGCAGAACTTTGACGCTGGACGTTCCTAATTGGCTGAAATGTTATAGCCTACCCGAGGGGCGGTACATTCTCATACTTTGCGAGGTTCTGATTGGTTCTTTGACAGACCGGGAACACGCTCGCACCGATTGATAGGTCTGAACAGTCAGCGCAATGGTGAAACTCGGGCGCCGTCCGGCATGGAAATGTCACAAAAACATCGGTGTTTTAGAAACAACGCCTAAAGGAGAGGCTTTTACAGCCTCACCGCACGTTTCCCCTCAAACGATTTTAGGTTAGTGTGCAGTTTATATCATTTACATCTGTGTCTGAAGTACAAGATCGTAACATTCCCTTTTAATACGATGTATTTGACGGGTTTGTGCGTAGATAGCAGCATAGCTGTTAGCCGCTATTTACGTCGACGACGTACACAAAACCACAGCAGTGTCTGGAAACTTATGTTTCTAATAAAGCGGCTGCTGAGCAACATAGTTAATGACTGTAACTCCCGAAGAATTAATATGGTTCCGTCTTTTGTGTGTTGAGAATTGAGCTGGGAATCTGTTTGACTGCGGTTACGGTTTGTTTTTCCGCTGAAGTGTGCGTCTGAGATACGAGACTGCTGTTGTTTGATCTCTTCTCGGTGCAGCAGTGCTGAACGTCGAGTCGGTTAACCGCACGGCTAGCTATAACATGTTCAAACGACGAGAACACTTGCAATACTCCTGTTCTACACTAAGTTTGGTCGCCAAGCAAAATATTAGAAAACAAATTCTACCGATTTTCAGCTTAGTGCTGGCTGTTAGCAAAGACTATAGACTACCCTTAAAGGGACTTTGCTGTTAGTGAGCTCAGCGGTATGATGTGTAACGTTAGTTTGCAAGATAATCATTTTTTCGCGAGTAACTATTAGTAAATGTGTGGCCCTGACAACAGAACTGCAATATTATATTATACACCGTACACAACATCAATGTGTGACAACTGAAAGGGTTTCGATTTATTTTCGAGTTCGATTTGTTTGTTGTTGTTACTAATGAATGCGAATAATGCTTCTAATTCTTTTTTTATTGTATTTTTTGCTACACGTTTGTTGTGTTGATTTGTCCTATTGCTCAATGAGAGATTGATAAATCAGCAGGTGAAATGAAAGCTTACGCTATTCAGTACTGGTGTATACACAGAGGTACACCTGTTATTATTACATCATTCTGTGGTCGTGAACGAGTAGATTTTATAAGATTATATATATATATATAATCAATTCAGAGTTTGAAATCCGTTCTTTTTAAGTATGTTCCTCACAATATGAATTTGAATCAACAACATTATAACTTGTTACACCCAGTACATTTAGGTTGGATGATTGTAGTTTAAAAATATGTCTAAAATACCCAAACACCCCCCCTCAAATTTTGATTGATGTTATTTTAAAATGATTTATTTTAATTTTACATTTTGATTTAATTAATTATTAGCTTTTCATTAAACTCATAAACCCTCTGCAGTTCCTCCAGGAACCCAGTTTGGTAAACCTTGACAATTTAATGCGCTTCATGTTGTTAATAATAACAAATGGAATATATTTTCTTACTCTTTCTATTTTTATAACAATATGGTCCAAGATTATCCTATTTAAATCAATGTGATAAACAAGTTAGGTTAAAAGTAATCTAAAAGTAGTCAAAAAATTGTCAGATTATATTACCTAAAATGTGTTATGTAATTGATTACATTACTAACTACAATTTTTTATCATGTAATTTGGAGTCAGTAACGGATTACAGTTTGTAAGTAATCTACCCATCTCTCTCTCTCTCTCTCTCTCTCTCTCTCTCTCACACACACACACGCACACACACACACATATATATATATATATAATACATACACACACAAGCACATGACAATATTATTACAATGCTACAATACAGTTACAAATACATACACAAGCACATGACAATATTATTACAATGCTACAATACAGTTACAATACTATCTACTTCTCACACAGGTACCAAATGCAATGTAAGTTCAGAAAAATTATGATCAAAACGTTATTTTGGAATATGAATCTTCTTGAGACTTGGCAGGATCAGTGATCATTTCTTCACCTTCATGTCATTCCAAACCTGTCTGCTATTATTTCATAAACAAATCTTTTGACAAATGTCACAGTGTTTTTGTTTTCTACGCAATGAAAGTTGATGGACTATGTTTTTGTTCGGTTGTTCCACTGAAGAAAGATGGTCATACAGGTTTGGAACGATATGAGAGAAAGTCCCTTTTTTAGTCCCTTTAATAATTCATTTAATCACTATCCCTCTAATTATTCAATCAAGATTTGTGTTTTTGGTAGACTAGGTAATATTGAAGAGCAGATGCTAAATTATTGTCAAACAGACATTTATTATTTCTTTTTAACTTTTTTTTTTTTTTAAGTTAATATGTGGATTAGTAATCATATCAGTTGACATTTGACACTAAACTGCTTTGCTTATGCATACCTTGTCTTTACTATGCACACTGTTTACCCTCAAACTTCAGTTTCAACCCTCAGTATTTATTATTGTATGGAATAGTAAGTGTTTTTACTTGTTCCTGCTAGGGCTATGCAGTTAATGTGACAATTCCTGAATAAAGGTTATATATTAATTAATTTATATATTGAAATTACAAGCTATAATTTAGTTTTAACCCTTTTTTCTATCATTTTGTTCATCCTTAGTGAAGTCTAGTGACTGGAACTTGTGTTACAGTCATTAGTGTTACAGTCACCACAACCTCAACACTTAAGCTCATCATCATACAAGATGAAAACAGTATGGTAATTTAATGTTGTTTTTGTCATCCCTCAGCACTCCCTTCACTGTTCTCCTTGTTCACTGCAACACAATTAACTGACCACTACTTTATCAAGACACAAGTCACAACTTAAAGGGTTAGTTCACCCAAAAATGAAAATTAGACTGTGTTTTACTCATCCTCGAGGCATCCTAGTCCAGTCGGAGTTATATAAAAAATAGTCCTGGCTATTCCAAGCTCTGTCATTGCAGTCAGCGGGTGTTGCAGTTGAACAGTCCACAAGTCGTCAAATAAAGCGTTTGAAATATGGATATCTTTCTTACAAAAACACATGCATTCACTACAGGAGGCATTTATTCACAACCCCCCCCCCCCCCCCTTTTTTTGGTTGCGCCCCACTTTTTTTTGATTCTCCGACTGGATTCGTCTGAGAGAAGAAATTCATATACACCTAGGATGCTTCGAGGGTGAGTAAAACACAAGCTAATTTTAATTTTTGGATGAACTAACCCTTTAATTAAGGTGCTACTGTTATAAGAGCCATATGAAGGTGTCAGGGAGGGAAGACGGACATAAAGGAACTAACAGTGGCACACCTTTGTGAGACATTCAGAGAAAAAAGAAAAATGCAAAAGGGGAGAAAATTGTAGACCGTGAGTTGTGACACTAGTCGACACACTGGTTCTGTGATCACATGACTCCAGTAATGCAGTAGGAGGAAAATTTCTCATATCTTTAATATAAATATCTATAAAATATCTTTCCTAGTAATTTATTATTACATTGTAAGTCATTTATGTTGTGTAATATCAACTTTTTTTATTTGGAATTACACAAAAGCAAAAAGTGAACCCTAGGTATGAGACATGTGGGAGAAATCGTTCTTCACAGTTAATTAAATTCACTTTAATATCAGATGTTACTGACTTTTGTTGAATGCAAAAGTCAGGTTAACAAAAAAAAACCCCACAACCATTCTTTTTCTCCATGGTGAAATAGACTTACGCAATAACGTATAAGCCTTTTGAATATTGATCAGCCGTGAACTCATTGGTGTATGCTTATTTTCTTTTTAATCTTTTTCCGAGTTTATTTAAAAAAATTGATCCTGAATTGTTCGGCAATAACTACACACCAGTGAAGCTTTGCATGGGTTGTGACCTCTCAGTAACTATACGATTTTAGTAGTTTTATATTATACTGTAATTTTTAAATGTTATTTTGTTTTTCAAATTCTCTTTTGCTTCAAAATCTAATTGTAATGTGTCTTTGAGTTTTTCTATAATATCTTTTAAATATTTTTCTTTTCATTATTAATTAAAAAATTCTTGCAAAACCTTTTTGTCTTAATCCACTTTTCTTTTTTTTCTTGTTTTCAGACCAGCTCTGGAGTTGAAGCTGAGATGGAGGAGCAATATACAGAGTGAGTGATGCTGGGTCAGACAGAAAATTAAGATCTGTAACCTTAGCCAGCAAACATGCTTTAAATGTCTTTTGTTTCTTTATTTTAGAGATGAAAACCACAAACCGGTATCACCCTGTATAAGCTCACAGTTAGGAGATGGCAGCCCCGCAAAGAAGCAAAGCCGTGACCAGAAGCCAATGGAGAGGGAGTCCCCAGAGAGCCCTTCAGCAATAAAAAGATGGGAGTTTGGCCCACTTCTACAGTCATTCAAATCCAAGATAGCTAGCTTTACTGAGATTGTCATGACCCCTGTTCGGCTTTTTAAGCCCAGTGACTCTCTATCCTTGATCACACTTCCTGATCGCCATGAACAGTTGATAGAGACAAATGCTGAAAATTCAACCTGGACTGAGGCGGCTGAGACTGATAAATGTAGAAATGGATTGTTTCCAAAAAGGCCTTCTTCGGAAAAGGTGCAATGCAACACTGCTCCAAAACGCCACAGAGTTGCACAGAGACTGAATTTTTGTACAATTCGAACAAAAAATAGTGACAACTTCGAACCAGTATTGGATCATATTCAAATGCACAGCGAGTTTTCACCAAATGAAGAAAATCAGATAGACCGTCCTTCAAGCCATTCACAAGCCATCCTTCAGGATGGGACACGTGATGCCAGTCCTTGTAAAGCACAGAGTCCTTTCCTCAGGACTAGACCAAATCTGTCCACAGAGAAACTTTTGAATTCTGTAAGTGCCATGTGTGTGTCCAAGCAAGCCAGTGTTCGAATGGATCCGCTGATTGTTCTGCATCATCTGTCAGGTGAGAGACAGACCTGTAGCAGTGACACAGCCTGTGGACATAGTCATGAGTCTTACTTTTCAGAAGAGGAATCAAACCTCTTGAAACCTGAGTCTGAAAGTAGCACAAACAAAGCTTGTGCAAACAAGCCTGATCCTGGAGTCTCTTTTAGCACTTCCTCTGATTTTGATTTGATGGATAAAGACACAAGCACAGTTGGCAGGGAAGAATCTTTTTCACGTATGGCCTCAAGGAAAAGCCCTAGAAAGAAACATCTGTCAGGGTCGGCTGGACCCCCCTCCACTGAATTGGCTACTTTTGTGAAAACAAAAGGATCAAAGACTTTGGATGTGGAGATGAAGGAATCACCATTTGAAAACAGTATGGAGTGGACACACCACTCGGCTAAAGTATCAGACCCTCCAAAGACCACTTCTGTCAGGGAAATGAGGCCAAAGAGATGCAGAGAAGCTCTTCAGACAAACAAAGACTTAGAGGCAAGGGGGAAATGTGATTTGCAGAATGCTAAAGTGAGAAGACCTGCAAGGAATAAAAAAGTTAAAAAAAATGGCATCACTCTGGAAATAAACCAGGAGGAAGAAACATTTGTTCAGGTTAGGAGAAAGAGGAAAGAGTTTTCTACAATGCAACCACTCCAAGACTCAAATGTGCCTGTTGGTACTAGTAATGCTGCAGCTGGTGAGATGAAAAATTCTGTTGAAACCTCAGATCAAATGAGACGGGACAAGATGATGAGAAAAAATTTAAAATGTAGGACGTTACTGATCTCTAGCAATGAAGATGATGCCACTGAAACTACATCCTCTCAGAATGGCACACAGAATGTCCTGATTGACAATACCATGAATGGTCCATCAGAACCTCTATTATTTCGGCAGCCTCTGCAGCCACAAGAGCCTGAGAAGACCATTGAAACTCGAAAAACAAGACGCCATTTTAAAAGTACAGGTGTTGCGTTGCATAGGAGAAACATTCGTTTGCCCAAGCACAAGTTTGAGGACTACAGCGTGACTTCAGTGGTTGATCCAGCAGGGCCAAGTAAACCTTCAAAAAGAACACTACTGCACAGTGAACAGTCTGTTATTGCAGCTGAGAAGCAGAAGACATGGATTTCTGGGCTGAAAGCAGAAAAAGAAATACAGGAGATTTTGTCACCTGGTTCAACAGCTCCGGTGCATTCAGAAAGAAAACTAAACAGAACCACAAAGAATGTAATCCGACCAAGAAGAAAATATGTTTCCATTGAAAAAAGGATAGGTGCTGTTGGGGGTAACAATGAAGCGGGGAGCCAAGAAATGACAACGGAAGCTGTTCCAGTACTATCATTGTCAGGTAGCGGTCCCAACCGTCTCCTGCGCAGCTACTCCTGCCCTGAAATCCCGTCCCTAGTATTCAGTGACTGTCATTTACCCCGGTCCCACACGCATGACATCAGCACTACCTCACCCAGCAGAAAGAGCTCGCCCACACCACTGCCCATCCACCTTCACTCTCCGTCCAAGCGCACTCGCCGGCACACCGTCTGCAGTGTGGAGATTGAGCGTGAAATTGCCCCTTTGTGTCTCCGTAAGGAGGTGTACCCTGCCAGTCGGGGTGGACCTTTTTGCCCCTCTTCCCCTTATTCTCCCTCCTCCTCCCTCATAGCCCTTGCCTCATGTTTTTTGTCCAGTCCTTTAGCGTTCTTGTCTAATAGCTCAAGCCAAGGGCGTAGTCATGCTAGCGCCACCAGCTCTGGCAGTGTTTCAGCTGCCTCCAGTTTTATCGCATCATCATCACCATCCTCCTTCAGTCCCCCCTTTTCTTCCACCCTCACGTCCTGTCATGCTTTAACCGGCCCCTCCTCTGTCACTCCCAGCCCTGAGACACCTTCTGCCTCTGTGTCATCACTCTGCAGGTAATTTATCAAATTTCCAGCCTCCCTATCTGAGAATACTTACTTTTTATTACCTGTTATCGAATAATCTAGCATGTTGATTATCTCAGATCTTTTCCCATAAGAAGATGTCAAAAAGATGCAAGTCCGCAGTTAAAATCCTACTTTTTCTTCTTTCAAGTGCGTTTTCACAAAGTTCTTTGGAAGGAGACAATCGAGTGCTTCAAATGGAGTGTGAGGAGTCAATAGATGAAGAGAGATCCAACTTTGACCTTAAACTCTCGGCTGCCATCTCTGAGGAGAAAGCATTATCAGACTCTGAAATCAAGGTGTGAGTTTTCTCTTAGATTTGATTTGTGGTCTAAAATGTATCATTTTTCTTAATCCTAATTGCATTTTTGCTCTCTGTGTAAACAGACAGACATCAAGGATGGTCAGCGTGGAAAGGTGTCCTCAATTCGTATCCGTAAAAAGATTCCAAAGCCTCAGAATAATCTCACCCCTATGGGCCTTCCTAAGGTCATCAGGTGTGTATGGATAGAGAAGGTTATAGGCTTGGTCATATCTATCTGTGTCTGTATTTCATCACAGCAAAGATACATTTCTTGCTTTGTGTTTCACAGAATAAAGAAGAAGGATTTCAGCTTGGAGGAAATCTACACAAACAAAAACTTCAGCAAACCTCCTGATGGGTGAGACATTTTCCAAATGAGTTATTTTCTGAATAATTGAGTTACCCATTTATCAACTTAATAGGGGTTATGCGCAACAGATTTCCGTATTCTGTTAACCGGGTCTCGTCACTTGTGGTTCAAGCGTTTTGCATATGCTTCGTTAAATATGAAGCAGTTTTACTCGAGATGCCTTCAAAATACATACCAATGATGATCATAACCAATGTCCATCACATATGCGGATTGATATCTAAAAGTTTTCACTAATATTTAGATATAAAAATAGCTAGCTAGTTTAACTGATTATCTTAAAGATAGATATCGCTATTATTTAATACGGCTGTTAACACGTTCTCCGACAAGCGGAAGCGATGAGACCTGTTTTCTGGGTTTGGTCAGGTGATGTTCAACATATACCCTATTATTGGTTCTCTGTATATTTAGTTATCAAACTGACAGAAGATGGAAGATAAAAATGAAGTGCTTGGCACTCTTTTCAGACTGGTTGCATTTATTGATTTTATTATAATTTCTTTATTTGTCACTATTGTACCTCACCTTCAGGAATTTTAGTACTCACAGACATTGGGGTCAGACAGAATATCCCAATAGCCCATTGTAATGCCTTTTTAGTGCAGCTTTAAAGCTATCAGTGTGTTCTTATACTGCCGAAGTAAAAATGTGGGGTAATGCATTCGTTTGATCTTCTATTTAACTATCCTAATTATGCCATAGTTTTATTTCATACTATATATCACAGTTTGATACGCATATCACCAGTGACTTAATATGTATTATGTATATATATATATATATATATATATATATATAATTTTTGAACTTGAGAGGTTTCTGTCCCTCCATTCAAATGGAAAAAACTATATGAATCAAATGGTTTACTCTTAAGTCTTGTGAAGAGATATGATCACTCTATATGGTGAACAGATTTAATTTAGGCTTTCAATCTAAACAGTGATCAATACGCATACATAGAGCATATCACATATGGTAAACAAGGGTGCAAGACACACGAGAACCAATGACATTTGTTCTTGCATGTAACACGCACAAATTGTGCACTGCAAAAAATGCTTTTCTAGCTTAGATTTTTTTTGTCTTGTTTCCAGCCAAAATATCTAAAAATTCTTAAATCAAAAAGGATTTTCTAGACAAGTAAAAATAATCTTTTTTTGAAGTTTTTGGTTTGAAAATAAGATTATTTTTCTTACCCCATTGGCAGATTATTTTGCTTGTTTCAAGCAAAAACTCACTTACTGTAGATATTTTGGCTGGAAACAAGACAAAAGATCTAAGCTAGAAAAGCATTTTTTGCAGTGTGTTTCTGTGTTTACCATATGATGTGTGATGTGCTCTATGTATGTGTGTTTATATGTGAATAAATCCTAAAATAAACCTGTTCATCATATCGAGTTCGCATCTCTTTACAAGACTTAGATTAAATGGCACAATTCATATGGATTCATTTTACGACACCTTTATGACCTTTTTGGATCTTCTAAGTTTTTGTTGCCTGGACTTTTAATTGAGGGGCAGAAATCTCTCAGGTGTCATTAAAAATATCTTCATCTGTGTTTCAAGTCTTATGGGTTTGGAACAACATGAAGGTGAGTAAATGATGACAGAATTTTCAGATTTTGAGATTTCAGCGGGGTGTTTTATTCTTTCTCTTTTGAACTCTGATCAATTAAGCAACTTTTACAAATTCTTTTCAGACGTTTAGAAACCATATTTGAGGTGCCTCTTAACCGGCGTGATGGCTCTCAGGCTGTCGTGGGCCAAAAAAAGGTGAAGCGCTTTGTCGAATTCCCTGAAGTGGGTGTTGCCAGGAAGCCCAAGAAACCTCTGGTAGGTATAATGGCGGGGGCTGGAGCACAGAGGAACGCTGGGTTCTGTAGAACCAGACGAGGTGTCGGGGTCTCTTCCAGAGTGGAGAATGGCCTCACCTTGCAGCAGCTGGAGTCCATCCTTTGCTCCAAGCTTGAGGAGTTGGACACCTGGATGACACTGCAGCAGGTTGCGGGCTGAGGCAGAGGTCTTGATTGTTCTGTACCAAACAATGGGCTTTGTGTGTATTATGTTCAAATTAACTGTAAATTTGTCAAATCAACAATAAATAGACTTGCAGGGCTGTAAAATCTTTTTGATTACTTATGTACTGTAAAGATCTTAAAAATACATCACTTTCTTTTTATATTTTGCAAGGTAATGGCGTTTATTTGTAGATTGGACTGATGTAACAAGAAACAACTCTGTTTTGTCTTTTTATAACCATTCAAAGCAAGCACTTGTTTACTATAATCTGTGGCATATGTTTAAAATATCTCTAATTCCTCCTCACCACATCTCCGTATCAGAAAGTGTTTCAAAGTAAGAGTCACCAGGTCACTCGTAAACCATTCCTCTCTCAGTATATTCCTCTTTTAAAACATTTAAACTTCTTTGGTTTAAATTAATGCCTTATTAATACACTCTCAGGATGCCCTGTGTGTTTCATTATAAGGGAGACGGCACAAAGGCCTTTGAAGTGACAGCATTGAAAGTTTGCATTGTTCGGTTTGAAATTATGCTTTATACTTCTCATCGAGAAGCATAAAGGATTTAAAAGTTTAATGCATTCTGTGCTTTTACTCAGGCACTCTAAATATAGTCCATTCACTTAATTTAGTCTTGTTTATCTTTGATGTAGTGATTTATAATACTGTTTGTGGTGTTTGAACATGTTGAATGATTAGTGTAAACTTGTTTGATAGATGTCTGCGTTCTGTATTTATAATAGAATACGATTGAACTGTTTTGTATTTTAGTGTTTTGTCGAGTTGTTTGTAAGACGCTTACAATGAGCAGATGCATTTTGACTGCTACACATTTTATTACAAAGCCTGAAATACATGCAGTGTACAAAACATCAAAAGCACAAAGTATTGAAACAGTACGACTTATTTACAAAAACAGAATGTTAAAAATGTAACCACATCCATATCTCAACATTTGAATGTTATGCTCTCTGTGAGTGTCTCAATGTTTCATTTCCAGTTTGCAGTAAGAGCATAAATAAAACCAGCTTGCTGAAGTGTAGCAGTAGCTTCTGTCTGGACGGATGGTTTTATGCATGGCTCCATCTCATGCATGTAACAAATTCCTGAAAGTTGCTGTACCATTTTGAACTACCTGCATTGGCTTAATTGCAGTGATTTAATTGCAATGCAAATGTTGAGCTGTTGAATCCTCTTATATTATGGGTAGGACGTTGTGAACCTTTGATCCAGACTAAGGACAAGCACCTTTCGAAACCCACAGTGAATTTAAATAATGACCATTATTGACCAACCTATTGCCATCAAGTAACTTTTTGGATAGTCTAGATGCAGTGTGAGCAATGAAAGAGTCTGTTTCTGCACTCTTACAGTTCATTTGCTTTGGTTGCTCATTTAACTGTAGAAAAGCTTCTTCAGTGTCAGTCTATGAAGGTTACAATATAGGACAGAAATCCCACCAGCAATGGAAAGATGAGAATTAAAACCACCCAGGCTACAATGGACCCAATACCCCATTTACACGCCTTTTCTGAGTATTTCTTAATCATCTCTCGTGTTTCTGGACAATCTTTGTTTTGAAGTCTTTTTCTTGTCTCTCGGGCCTGAAAAAATTAGGAAAGGTGTCAGATTTCAACTTTTTAGATTCTTAGATTATATTAGTGCATGATAAGTTTCTTTCATCACTGACTACAGTTAAGGTTCATGGTACTATTTTGTTTCATTGTGTCTCGTCTTTGCCAACTGTATCTATTTTACTGGCAACAGATCTTAGCTGAGAGTCTTTTGAAGTTATGTAGGATAAGTATATAAGATAAGAACAAACAAAAATTGTTAATAAGGTTCTCATGAAAATAAGCTTGCTTAAGGAAGCCAATTGAAGTGTTTATTTTCATTTCACATCTTGAGTTTGTCTGCACTCAGATCTTTGATTGCATGGGTGGGTTACTAAATGTAAATAATTCCTATTTAAGTTTAAAAATAAGTTTAATTTGATATAGAGCTTAGTACTTATTACAATAGTAGTGCAGTAATACAATTGTACAGCACTGATATTTCAATAATACTGAAATAATAATCATAGATACCTTGACGGAGTACATAAGGGACATCATTCCAAGACAGGAGAGGCCACATATGATGCTGCAAATGGCTAATTTGCGATGGTCTGTGTCCTTACAGATGTCCTGACAGGCGACACTGCTCGAGTCAGCCCTCGGCTCAGGCTGTTCAAGTAAAGCATGATCAACTTTCACTTCTTGTAGTTCGTTCGCACACATCTCTGTTCAAAGTAACAAATAACAGTGTAAATATAGGGGAGTCAGCATGGAAGTAATGGCGCATTACTGTATTTTGATGATTTTGAAGTTACTTTATACTACAATGGATACAGTGTAGTTCAAGTTCTGTCTGAATCAAGTTGTAAACATCTACCAGTGAATTAGTGAGCCAAGCAGTGATTTATAACAAGCTGGTTTAACTGGTTCTTTACAGTGATTTTTTGCTTTCAGTTTTAATAGTAATAGGGGTAATTAAAAATAATAATAATATATATAGGCTTATATACACACCAAAAGTGCAAGAATATATGTATATTGGAACAATATAAAAGGGGTTTTCCAACATCCTCAAAGTATTTAAGGTGAAGTGAGTTTCTATTATCTCTTATTGTGCTGGGGCTTGAAAAACAGGTATGGACAGAGACAGAGTCATGTTGACAGTAACTGGCATCTGTATTACAAGAGAGTAATGACAGATCTCACTTGATAGTTTTGGTTAGACTCATTATAAATCGAAATCTCAGCAATGTAAAGTCTGCCTCCAGAAAGATGATAAGCAAATCAAAAAAACATGCCGGTTGAAACTCAGTTATTGAAACTAAAGATCTCAGTACTTACAGACTTGCCCAGATTTGATCTTGAGGGAAGAAGGGTCCAAAATTCCTTAGGTCAACCAGAAATTACCAATTAATAACCAAATACATTTGATGTTTTTGCTTGGGAAAAAAAATTGGCTAGTGATCAGTACTCTGCTAATAACTCTTTCAGTTTATGTAGTGACAGAAGTTCTAGTGTCCTTTCACAAAGATGTCACATGTCGTTGTCACAACTTGACTCGAGATGACTTCCCATCCAAACTTCCTCTAATTGTCAATTATGTATGTGAAATATTTAGTACAGCTTCTTTAGCTCCAGTTTCGACCTCTGAGGAGACAGAGTGTGAAAGAAATGCTTTGAACTACTTACTTACAACAGTGACAATGAAACACCACACCTCCACTTTTTTTCAATGTTCCCTCCCACTTTTCTTATCCACTCCAGCTTGAAGTACTTCTTCCACTCACATTCTTTAGGTCTTACGTTTATCTGTCTATTTACCACACCTTGTTGCCCCTGTGAATCATGAGTGTGTGCAGACTGTAACACAGAAGCTTTGACTTCATGACACACTGTCTACTATTACTCATTTTCTCCATTACTGTTTCTTTCTCTTTCTATTTATGCAATCACAACCTCACAAGAATCAAGTTCCTGGCAAGTAAGCTGAGGCCCCTGCAGGGCTTGTTTTTGTAAACAGAGATTGCATGTGTTAAAGGAGTTCTCTTTGGAGTGTTACAAGCTCTTGGTGCATAAAGAAGATCTGTAAAGTTGCAAAGACTAAAGTCTCAAATCCAAAGAGATATTCTTTATAAAAGTTAAGAGTCAACCACGCCTACCTAAAACGGCTCGTTCTAACACGCCCCCACATACCTACGTCGCTATGTGGGAAGATTTGCATAACGCCGCCCAAATGTTCACTGACACATTAACAGCAAGACAGACACTGAGGTCAGGAGGGGCCAGACAGCTTAAAAAACAAACACTGATTAAATCTCTCCCACTTGTTTTCCTTGTTAATTTAATTAGAAGAAAGAAAGAAGAAAAATTGCAGCTGCATGAATTTATAAAGAACAATATATTTGTTTACAAACAAAATTAAACTAAATGTAATATTCACAAACAAAATTAAATAAATCATTGTGTACGACAACCACGCAAATGAGGAAATTAAGAGAACAAAACTACTACAGCCTTTATAGACAGTCATACACAGAGAATCTTCTCACTTCATTTTATAATTTTTTTTAATTGCATAACAGCTAACAAGAACAGTAACATAACATACATATATAGAGGATGACAGTGTTTTCAACTATTCTAAATTAAATTACATTCATAATAGCATCAAAGGAACAAACAGAAAAAAGAAAGGAGAAAAAAACTACAGGGGATAACTTACATTTACATTTACATTTAGCAGAGGCTTTTATCCAAAGCGACTTACAAATGAGGACAATAAAAGCAGTCAAATCTAACAAAAGAGCAACAATATATAAGTGCAAATGACAAGTCTCGGTTAGCCTAACGCAGTACAGTAGCAAGGTGTGTATATATATATATATATATATATATATATATTATACACACACACAAAGAAAATCAAGTAGATAGAATAGAAAAAATAGAAAGCTAGTGTTTTTTTAAATAAAAAAAGAAGATAGATATAGATAAAGTAGAATGAAAAGTGTTAGAGTTAGAGGGTCAAATAAAGGTGATAACTTCCATAAGAAATTTTCATAAGAAAGGTTTCAAAAATTCTATACATCCTTTTTGCTTTTTTATTTATCCACCTTTTTCTTCAACGCGGAAGTAAGCCTATGGGCAAGACTTCCGGTTCATTAGCCGCTAACGAGAATAACAACGTGCAGTAAACCGTAAAACTGTTTGCATTATAAACCAGTGTGTTCGTAATTAAGACAACACATTCAAATAATATGGTAAGACACGCCAATTTTCAATATCAAGCAGCAAAACGAGCGGTTCTGTAAAGCTAAAAAATAGCTGGACGCGGATGAGACCGGAAGCCAGACCCACAGAATTTACAAATGGTCGCGTCCATTTTTACGGGAAGAAAACTGCCTACGTAAAATTCCATGAGCCAATCAGAAGTCGTGACATGCTCATGACGTAGCGATACAGTCTAAACACGGAAGAAAAGATAGGTGGGCGATTACAATCAAATCTACTGAAACTCGTTTACGTTATAGTCATTTTAGTCCTTAGCGTGCTAAACTGCATAGCGTGACATCATATAGAAAACATTTTTGCATTCAAATATATAATTTATTAAATAATGTTCATAAGGTGCAAAGTGTGAGACTGCTGTTACAGTTGAGAGTGTGAAAATTCAAAGACCTGAAGGTATTGATTTTTTTTTACTTTGCTCGTTTGTTTTTTAATTCGGACGTGTTAACTGATGTGCAGATGGCAGAGATGGAGGACTGTGAAGGGGTGATTGCCACAGAGCGTTATGGCTCACAGGAGTCATGGAAATACCTGTTGAAGGATGGGAGGATGAAGAGACAGAAGGACGCACTGGACGGCAGACTGGCGGGAAATTCAATCTCTGGCGTGTTTAAAGTGCGTGACTGACACAGAAAAACATGAACGTCTCTCAGATCCTATAAATAAACTCTCTGAGACATCACTAACATGCTCTCTCCTCTCCTCTCCTCTCCTCTCCCAGAGTGTTTTTCTGCCACAGGGCTATCCTGAGAGCGCCAGTGAGGATTACTTGCAGTATCAGCTCTGGGACACTGTGCAGGTACATGTCCTGTAGATCTGACACTCGTGTAGTGCTGAAGTTTCGTTTATTTTGTTTTTTTGGGGGGAAATTCAGTAGCCAAACATAAAGATAAACAAATTAGGGCAAACTTATAAAAAATGTACCTATATTATTGGCAGAAGAAATGCAAAGTGTTTTCTATTTAAATATATTTTCAAATGTAATTAATTATCTTTAGTGTCACATGATCCTTCAGAAATCATTCTAATATGCCGATTTAGATTTAAGAAACATTTATTATTATCAGTTTTGAAACTGTTGTGCTGCTTGATATTTTTTTTCAGGGTACTTTGACGAATAGAAAGTTCAAAAGAACAACATTTATTTGAAATAGAAATTGTTTGTAACAATAAAAATGTATTTACTGTTACTTTTGATCAATTTAATCTATCTTTCAAAGTACTAATTTCTTTATAAAAAAACATCTAATTGACCCCCCTGATATATATATATATACATATACATATATATATATATTGGCATCATAGCACCATCTTTTGTTTTCCAAGGCATTTTCCAGCTCTCTGTCTGGCACACTCGCTACTCAGGCTTCACTGAGGGGTGTTGGGGTTGGAAATCAAGAAGCAACAGTTGCAGCAGCTACAATAACATGGCTGCTAAGGGGTATGTGCACAAATTACTGATTGCACTGATTTCTTATTTTTTAAATGCATGCTTTTCTAACCTTTTTCTCCTTCTTTGCTCAGATGGAACAGGGATGCTGGGAAGAATACTTTTTGCTTGGCTCAAAGGGTAATATTTGACCCACCATTCAGATTGTGAAGATGTTTTGTTTTTGTTGTACTTACGGTAGTTGTGACCTTGTATTTCAGGAGCAAGTTAGATTCTGAAGCCAAAAAATGGAGGTACCGTATACTAGACTTAGATCATAGACTTTAATGTTTTAGTTTGAATAAACATTTGAATGTAATACTTTTCGTAAATATTTTACATAATAATGTCTTATTTGTCTTTTCAGGCTCTTCGCTGACATACTTAATGACGTGGCAATGTTCATGGAGATTGCAGCCCCTCATTTCCCTCCTTTTTTCACTCTTATTGTCTGCATTGCTGGAATATTTAGGGTACAATATCACCAGCATCTTCCTCTAAACCTTAAATCAGCTTGACAGTAAATATATATGCATATTCCTCTATTTCTGTCATTCCAGTCCATTGTAGGAGTTGCTGGTGGAGCAACAAGAGCTGCCTTAACTGTCCATCAAGCTCGTAGAAACAACATGGCTGATATCTCCGCCAAAGATGGGAGCCAGGTTTTTGTTCACTTTCTCTCATATGCTTCATAATAGCTTTTCTTGTAAATTCCCTCTTAGTGTGTGAAGTTGAGGTCAAAATGTGTGTCAGTGGTTTCATGTATCAGTGTATCATTTCTCTGCTTTTTTGTCCTGACAAGGAAACCCTGGTGAACCTGGCAGGACTGCTGGTCAGCCTTGCACTCATCCCGCTTGTAACCGATAACCCATTGTGAGTTACACCCAGATATGTAAGCAACGCTCTACATGAACGTGTAGTAGATACTGTACTGATTTGTGCTCTTCATTCAGGTTGACGTTCATCCTGTTCTTCCTGTTCACTGCTCTCCACCTGTTTGCCAATTACAAAGCTGTTCGTTCTGTTGTTATGGAAACGCTTAATGAGGCTCGCTTGTCCATAGTCCTTCATCGGTACCTGCTTGATGGTCAACTGCTCAGTCCAGTGGAGGCCAATGAGAAGGAGCCTGTGTTCTTGTGTATGGCCTTAAAACCTGATCACTTTTAAATGCCTGTCTTGTTCATTTAATCTGATTCATTCATTACACATCTAATTAACAAAATTATATTCCTCTTTTCAGCGCTTGGAAAGACAGTTCCCATAAAGTTGGGTGTGAGGCTTGGAGACATTGTTCAAGAGTCTGTTTATCTGCTTTTATATTCATTCACTAAATCAAAACGTATTGTTGTTGTGATGTGAAAACTGTATCGACTATTAAAATGATTTATTTTTGACTTAAAGGCCAGGAGAACTGCAGCTGGCGTTGAAGAACAACAGCAAACCGTATCTCATTGCAATCAAAAATGGTACAAAAACCTCCCCAATTCTGCTATATAAACAGACGTTAGACATAATAATAACATGATCTAAAACGATATTAGAGAATTTATGCCTAACTATTACTCAGCTAGAACAGCAATGACACATTTATGAGATGCATTTTTCCCCAGGTACCGTCTGTGTTTGTCTGGGAAGCGATGCTTCTGTGCATGATGAAATCATGGCAGCATGTCAGGCCTTGTGTCTTCGTGCTGTGCTGCATGATGATTCCTCTCTGGGTGATGCACTCAAGCAGCTCTCAAACATTAAGAGTAAGCACTTGTTCAATTGTGATAAAAAAAAGACCTTCATTTCATATTTAACTTTAGATGCACAGTACTGGTTACACTTGCTGATCAAGGGATGGTAGCCTCTTTTCTTTAGACCTTAAGTCAGGTTAGACACCATATTAAAATGAACAAAGATGAAAGCAAGGCTGTGAGGGATAGGCTTACAGTTTTTTTTCAGTGGCTCACACTGTATAAAGGTCTTCAGTCACATATTTTCACAACTTTATTAAGATTTTGTCTACTGATTTTTTTTCCTGGTAGACATTTAATCTCCTGAACTGTCGGTATGTTGTTAAACAACAGCACAATCCATCAAATGCACTGTATTTCTGTCCCTCACAGCCTCGTTTTCATTTCTGTCAAAAATTAAATATGGTGCCACCTTTAGGTCTCTGACACTGTTTTATTTTCCAGACCCATGGGAGTTAGTATCACAGAGTCATAAGATGATTAATCAAATTTTCCAGACATTCCTAAAAGGTAAATATAATACATGTTGTAATAAACTTTTCTATTGAGAGTCAACAAAAAAAAAATCATTTTTCTTTTGTTTATCTTTGTCAGAACTGGATCAAGCAAAGTGGCAAACAGACTGGACACTACTGGACTGGAACGAATGGCGTGTGGAATGGAGCAAAAAGAGAAGCTGAAGCAAATTATGAAAGAAATGGAATATGGATGTTTTGGTTTCCACTGGTATTCACTTTGAAACATTTGTCAGTTTTAAATGATTTGCAAGAGCTTCGCTGCAGAGCTGAAAGTGTGCAGATTTATGTCAGTGTCTTAAATAAACCATACAAATAAAAACAAACCCAGCAGGCATTGATATCAATTTGATGTCAAGTATTAGTCAAGACTTGATCAAGATGCTGTACCATCATTTTAAATTCAGTTTGGACCGCAATTTCTTCCAGTGGTAATTGGGTGAAAATAGGAAGTTAATGCCACACTGAAATTGGTTTTATGTATATGTAGGCCAATATGCTTGACGTTCAAGTTACATAAAATCAACATCATGCCAATTTTTTTGACGTCAATTTGATATCTTTTCAACATCAATTGCCCACTGGGAAAAGGATAACAGGGTCGGAGCAAAAATAAAAAAATAAAAAAAAATATATATATAAAGCAGCACAACTGCATTCATCAGTGATAAAAGTTTAAGTGATTCAGCTTAGTCATCACAGGTATAAATTACATTTATATTTATTATATTTAAATAAAAAAATTATAATATTTCATAATATTACTGTTTTTGCGCTCAAATAAATGCAGATTTGGTGAGAACAAGAGACTGCTTTCAAAAACATAAAAAAAAAAATCTTACCAACCCTGAACTTTTGAACAGTAGTGTACGTGTGTGTTTTTTATAAAAAAGAATTACACACACACACACACAAAGCCACACAGATTAATTAAAAAACTTTGCCGTTAATACAATATTGAAATCAAGAATCCAGTGGAACACTGCACTTTGATCAATTAGAATTTTACCACATACAGTGGGGAAAAAAAGTATTTAGTCAGCCACCAATTGTGCAAGTTCTCCCACTTAAAAAGACGAGAGAGGCCTGTAATTTTCATCATAGGTATACCTCAACTATGAGAGACAAAATGAGAAAAAAAATCCAGAAAATCACATTGTAGGATTTTTAAAGAATTTATTTGCAAATTATGGTGGAAAATAAGTATTTGGTCAATAACAAAATTTCATCTCAATACTTTGTTATATACACTTTGTTGGCAATGACAGAGGTCAAACATTTTCTGTAAGTCTTCACAAGGTTTTCACACACAGTTGCTGGTATCATTTGAAAAATGTATGATAAAATAATACACATTTATTATATTTCAACTACATCACTGATATTGACTCATATTTATTTTAATGCAATTTGATGGAAACAGCTGGCAACATATTATATTAAAAGTGGGAGAAAACAGTCTTAATGGACCGAGTAGCTATTTAATTTTGAGATATGAATAAGCAATGATTTTGTTGAATGATCCAAAGTCAACATGCTAAGATAAATGCTGTGAATTTAAAGCTCACAGCACTGCTCCATAATGAACTTTCCTCAAGTGTCTTCTGAGATTCTCTGTTCGGTTGAATCTCCGTCCACAGTTATATGGTCTTTCTCCTGTATGAATGCGCTCATGCTTTTTCAGATCGGCTAAATGACTGAACCTGAACCTGCAGCACTTGCAAACAAATGTCTCTTTGTCGTTTGAATGCCACACGAAGTGTGCTCCGAGGCTGGAGGGCGTTGCAAACGTCTTACTGCACACATGGCACCTGTGCAGAATATTCCTGTCCTCACTGACACTGGGAGTGCTGTGAATGCCCCCCGTTTGGACCATATTCTCTACTAGTGACCTAAGAATGTGTTTGGAAGCAGAATTTAGTAATTTGCTAGGTTGGTTATAGTGGACAACGCTGTTGGAAAAGGACGCGACAGGCAGCTGGTTGTGTTCATTTGCTTGAGGAACATCCTGCATAGGAACTACAAGAGCTTGTGTTGTCACATTGTCTGTCTCTTCTGTGACAGAACATTCCAGAGGCTCTGGTTTAGATTCCTCTTTGATTCGGTTTGAGCCCAGTGGTGACTCAGTGTTGCTGGTTGCTGGACTCTCTCTGCTGCCAGGTAAAGGCTTTGGGATTTTTCTTGGAGGGCTACTCTTTACCCTGGAGAGGGGTCTTTGGTTCTTTAAAGAATAGTTACAGGTCCCTTGCAGAGAATGATGTTTGTTGTCTGCATTAATCTAATCTAAAACCAGCTTTATATGAACAGGACTGTCACTTAGACATTGTGGCTGCTTGCTCACAGCTGAATCTCCATGATAAATGAGATCTTCCTGCGCATGATCCTCCCCTGAATGAGGCTTGTCAATGGGAAAAGAGACTTTCTGGACTTCATCTAAAAATATAAAAAATGATGACTGAACATTTTTACAGATAAACGACTACGACGACAAGTTAATTCCACAACTATAAGCTCTTCAAAATCTCACTCGAATCCCCAGTCGTCCTCTCCTGGAGTTCTTTGAGCTTCTGCTGGAGGTTCTGATTCTCCAGGCGTGTTCTGGCAGACTCTTTCTGATACTCCAACACAGCCTGACACATGAGCTGCAACGCTTCCTGTACAGCAGCAGTGAGGAGCTCAGCTACATTTGTGATGAGGAGCTCCATCTGTAACATTTTGATGGGACCTGCTCAAAAAGAAAACAAGCTTCTGTCATTTACTTAACTTAACCCAATGTTGTTCCAAACCTGTATCATTTTCTTCTTTGGAACATAAAAGAAAATATTCGGAGAAATCTCTCATTGTTTTGTCCATTGTCCAAACATTGAAAATCAAAGGTCGCCAAAACACCAAGGAATCATATTTTGAGTTCCACAGAAGAAAGAAAGGTTTGGAAAGAGCTGTGTTGCCGAGTAAATAATGATAGAATGTTCACTTTTGGATGAAATGTGAGGTTGTGCCCAGGACTGCCTCTGAACCATAACAATGAATATAATAATGCAGTGACTAAATGTATTACATTTCATTTCTAAAAAACTTATACAGGTTAACCGTATTAATGTGAGGTGCATTTTAACAAATCTCTCTTTGCGCGCTGGTCACTCAACACTACATCATTTTTATAAAAATGAATATTTGGAATTGCATTATATCACAATTATAATGACCCAATAACACCTACCTCTCTGTTCTCAACCGCAAAAACAGAATATAATGAGACTATAATCTCAACAAGGCAAACCATATTTGTATCTTCATGCTGGACCGTAAGCAGTCATTTTTCTTTCAGGAAATGACAAGTCTGACTTGTTATAATAATGATGTTTCTAGTGGGCGTGTTGTGTTGTGGAAACCGAAGGCAAGCCTGCAACCATTAGCAAAAAAGCTTCCGGTCTGGCAGTATGCGGGAAAGGAGACCAGAGGCCGGTTTCTTGTTAATGGATGTCAATGGAGGAGAGGCTTCACTACGATGAATAAACAGCTTTTTAGAGGAAACAGCACGGTAGTGATGGCGAGATGAAGCATTGAAGCTTTTCAGCCAAGAGCCAAGTTTTTATTTTTTATTTTATTAAACATAGAATACAAGAACTCGTAGAGGTAGCCAAGTGGTTCACAAAAGGGTTGATTTGCTCACACTACCACCTGCTGGCCAAAGAGTGTAAAACAAGCAGATACATTATAGATGACCTGATGTGATCTGTAATACACTGTATTTTGCGCCAGTTAAGGCTTAGAAATAATGGTGAAGAAAAAATAAATAAATTTCCACATAGACTAATCTATTTATATGAATATAATGTGTATTTTCTAGTGGTATATAATGATTGTACAACATAACTGTGCAGGCACGTGCACAGGTAGGGCTCAACCTGTGCAGAGCACATGCCCTTTTTGCCCTTACACTCCGAAGTGCCCTTTTTTTGGTGTTTTTTTCTTCTTCCATAAATCAATCATATTGGTCACCCTTTACATCTGTCTGTCTGCTTTACAAATATTTAGCTAATGAAAGGTATTTAAAAGAGCTCGTGACTAAATCTTGTTGGATCCGCTCAAACTGTCAGTAAAGCTCATAACTCCACCCCCTCTATCTTGCCTGAATGAACTGAAGTTCCACAGCAGCTGAACAAGGTCTGCAAGGGTACATACAGATCTTGTTGTTTGAATAAGTACAGCGTTTTCTTTACGCAAGAAACACTATGTCTATAAAGGCTCATAATTTATGTATTTGAAACGGAGTGCTGTGCCCATATATATATATATATATAGCTACAACAAACACCTGGTGATGAAAACGTACCGCCGCCGTTTTAATGACGGACAAAATGCACATTTGCACACATTCACTGGTCAAAAACCCCGTAACTGCATTGAGTTTGACACAAAGCGACTGAGTGATCCTCGTCACCTAGGTCAAATATATTTCTAAGAAATGTATGATTGCTGATACACTTAATCTGTTAACATTTAGTCATATTATATGGTCGCATGGCTAATTCATGTTTACGCTGTTAATATGCATGTATTCTAGCTAGCTAATTTTTTATCTAGTATTCTATACTCTCTGCTCGTCTTCAAATGTATTCATGTAGTAAAACATGGTTTTACTACAGTAATGTTGTAAGTAACCCAAAAAAAACTTTACAGAATCAAATCACTGTGAAATCTTTATATTTGATCATGCATAATGTAATACATTATATATATTACATAGCTAAAAAAAACATTTTTCTTCAAACATAAGTTTTTTGAACTTTGTGTCATAATGTATGTGTATATATTTATAATACAATTTAAAAAAGAGGGAGTACACCAGAGCAATTCACAAACACAGGACCCAACAAATAATAATGACAACTACCCAGGAGGCCCATTGTTATAGCCTACTTTACATCTAGAAGGCCAGATATCCTTTGCACTGTATAATGCCAAGCTATCATACCATGTCCTTTTTCCAGGCCAAGTCTATTAGTCCTGACTTCCACCTTTTGAGATTTAGAAATTAAGTAGTCTTTAAAAGCCATGTCATTATAATAGTGTCCTAAAACTGGAAAGTGGCTGAGTTTAATAGGGCAGAGGACTGTGAATGTACAAGATTTGAGCCGCTTCCTGAACCAGTCTGGCCAAGCGAGGCTTCAGACGTCATCAATGGCACGATTGCTCTGAAGCGATACAAGCCTCGACCCGCGCTTCACTGAAAGCTCCAGGGACGCTTTCGCACGCTCCGAAGCCTCGACCCGCGCTTCACTGAAAGCTCCAGGGACGATTTCGCACGCTCCGAATACCCTCGTTCACTATTCCCTACATTAGGTCACTGATTCAGTTCACTAGAAGGAGTGAATGAAAACGAGTAACGTTAGTGAATTCGGACACTGAGTGCACCGGAAGGAATGCCGCTTTTGCATAGTTTGTGCTTGCTGTTTATTAATCATTTGAAACTAGCAAGCAGCTCCATTAGTAAGATTAAAGGATTTATCTTGAACTCTGTCACGGAAATTATGTATAAACCCTAATCAAACAATTTAATAATAAATTTACAATTAATTTATACCCCTGTTGTAGGTACATTGTGCTGTACGCCATGGATGAGCGCTTTGTAAAAATGAACGGATTGATTATTCAGCTGCGGGCGCTATCTTCTGGCGAGATGCGGGAATTAATTCGGCGCGTGACTCTCGGTGCATTATGGGCATTCTCTAGCCGTTGAGCGTGCACCAGTTGTACACTCGTTTTTGCAGTGCATTGTGGGATTGAATGAGTGCACTCGAGAACGTCCACTATGGTTTGGACCCCACTAAAAATGGCTGTTCCCTCAAATAGTGCCCTATTTAAGGGTATAGGGGCGATTTCGGACACAGCTATTGACTTTGTAAACGGCGATTGAGTGTCGCACAACCCTGACTGAAATTCAATGGTGTCAAGGCTGTAATGTGATTGGTTATTACAGCACATGTGATCCAATACAGACCATCTTATCTCCCTATATTAAAGGGGTCCTATTATGCTCTTTTACAAAGTCTTGGTTTTGTTTTGGGGAGATCTTTTTTATGCTCAAACAGCAACATTACAAACTAAGTTGAAGTTAAGTTAATTTGTTTCTAAGCGCGCATATAGTCGTGAGTTTCTGCTCGATGTCGGCAGAACCACATTTTTAGAGTTAAACTCTGCGCAAGCTGAAGAGCGTGAAAAAGCATAATAGGACCCCTTTAAGATAATCTCTGCTTGAATGCACTTGACGTCGTAATTACCATGTCATTTCTTCTGTGGAACATTTTGTAAAAAATGTTAAGCAAGAAACAAACAGATTTGGAACGACGTGAGGCTGAGGCCGTTACTCTTTAAGTTTCAGTTTACTAAAACAGTATACGCTTCAAATGATTAATCATAAAACAGATATGTTATAGTTAACTGGTTGTAACCAAAGAAACAGAGTAAGCAGGTAACCCGGTATTGAATATTTGGCAACATACACAGGAAGAAGTTTGCGCACATACAAAAACGGTTTACCAACATTCACAGTATTTTCTTGTTTTGTGTGGGTGTTTAATGATTAGAGAATGTTCACTTTTGGCTGAACTTCCTTTAAGGAGTCCATTATTATTTATATCCCATTAACTTTTGGAAGAAATAGTACAGCACCTTAAATCGTCAACCTGCTATCTTGACACACTTCCCACATATTTTTTCAAAA
Organism: Sinocyclocheilus grahami; assembly: GCF_001515645.1. Classification (NCBI taxonomy): domain Eukaryota; kingdom Metazoa; phylum Chordata; class Actinopteri; order Cypriniformes; family Cyprinidae; genus Sinocyclocheilus; species Sinocyclocheilus grahami. Next base: position 409,982 of record NW_015505670.1, read on the forward strand.
GGGTGCTAAACTGTTTGGAAGCAGATCTCTTAGAAGTGGTGAACGCCTCACTTCTTTCTGGGACGTTTCCAAACTCCCTGAAAACTGCAGTTTTTTAACCCCTTCTGAAAAAGAGCAATCTTGATAACACCATATTGAGCAACTATAGACCAATATCAAATCTTCCTTTTATAGGCAAGATTATTGAAAAGGTAGTCTTTAATCAGCTGAACAAATACTTAAACTCAAATGGATACCTGGACAATTTTCAATCTGGTTTCCGACCGCATCACAGCACAGAGACAGCGCTCATTAAGATAATAAATGATATTCGCTTAAATTCTGATTCTGGCAAAATATCAGTGCTGGTACTGTCTAGATCTCAGTGCTGCGTTTGACACGGTCGATCATAACATACTTCTAGAGAGACTGGAAAACTGGGTCAGGCTTTTGGGGATGGAAATCAAATGGTTCAGGCCATACCTAGAAGGGAGAGGTTATTATGTGAGTATAGGAGAGCATAAGTCTAAGTGGACATCCATGACATGCGGAGTCCCACAAGGCTCAATTATTGCACCGCTCTTGTTTAGCCTGTATATGCTCCCACTAAGTCAAATAATGAGAAAAAACCAAATTGCCTATCACAGCTATGCAGATGATACCCAGATTTACCTAGCCTTATCACCAAATGACTACAGCCCCATTGACTCCCACTGCCAATGCATTGATGAAATTAACAGTTGGATGTGCGAGAACTTTCTTCAGTTAAACAAAGAAAAAACCGAAGTCATTGCATTTGGAAACAAAGACGAAGTTCTCAAGGTGAATGCATACCTTGACTCTAGGGGTCTAACAACTAAAAATCAAGTCAGGAATCTTGGTGTGATTCTGGAGACAGACCTTAGTTTCAGTAGTCATGTCAAAGCTGTAACTAAATCAGCATACTATCATCTCAAAAACATTGCAAGAATTAGAGGTTTTGTTTCCAGTCAAGACTTGGAGAAACTTGTTCATGCCTTTATCACCAGCAGGATTCATTTCTTTTATGTAAAGCACTTTGCCATTGTGTATGAAATGTGCTATATAAATAAACTTGCCTTGCCTTAATTCCACTATGTGGAGTTTACAAGTGTATCATGGTAATTCTATTAGGTAATTTAAGATATTCTGGCTGCTCACAAATTACAAGGTTGCTGCAATATATAGCCAAGACATGCTATAAACTAAGTGAAGTTTACACTTAAAGGGTTAGTTCACCCAAAAATGAAATCATACGCACGTTCACGAGAGAGTGGCGTCCAGTGGATGACATAGGCAAACGTGGTGACGAATGTGGAAGTGACGAGCTTGGAAGCGCAGAGGAGAGAGCAAAACAAAACACCGGTCACGAATTAGTAGTACAAAATGAGGATTTGTAAAGAAAAATGTCTGAGGATTTCGATATAAGTCAAGAGGACACAGGTTTTCCTTTGCTGTAAACAAGACTTGGTTCTCGCGAGACTAGCATATTATAACCGGAGCTACAGATTAAGGTTTAAATATGGATATTTTTCTTTCACAAACGCATCACTTCGCTTCAGAAGGCCTTTATTAACCCCCCAGAGCTGTGTGGACTTCTTTTATAATGGATGGGTGCAATTTTTTGGACTTCAAATTTTGGGCTGCCATCCACTCCCATTATAAAGCATGGATTAGCCTGGACATTATTTAATATTACTCCGATTATATTCGTCTGAAAGAAGAATGTCATATACACCTAGGATGGCTTGAGGGTGAGTAAATCATGGGGTAATTTAAATTTTTGGGTGAACTATCCCTTTAATAGTTTTTGATTGTAGGCATTTGAAAAAACAATACTTGAAGATGAAGGGTTAATCAGATTTAATGCAATGTGTCTGTTCCAAAAAACAAGTTAGTCTCACTTGAGCTAATAAAATATTCTTTTAACTTAGTGCAATGACTTGTGTGTGGCTAATGTCAAATAGGGCTGGGAATACATATCTGGATCAGAATAAAAAAAAAAAACATGAAGCTCTTTAGTTCACAAAACCATTAGTTATAGAAACACTAATATTTTTTTCACATAAATAGCCTATTTAACAGTCAAATAGTCGTTTATCTGAAATAAAGAGATGCAGTAGATAACTTAAAAAAAACAACAACAACAGTAAAAACAATTGCCATTTGAGTATCAAACACTGGTACTCTAATAGGACAGCCAAAGGCTGGAATTAGAGGTCTGCATTCCTGCGACCCGACCGGATTTTTTGCGCCGCAGGATTAAATTCCCGAATAAAAGAGAAGGGTCTGGCTGCAGCCTTGCACTTGCACTCTCAGACTTGCACTCTCAGACACTTGCGCTTCTGCTAGCGACGTCACTTGCAGTCTTAAATTTTGTAATTTTGTTCTATTTATTGATTACTTTTTGTTTGAATTTCTCATTGTACAACAGTAGCCAGGTGGTGAAGACAAGAAAAAATAAACTAAATTACAATCGTCACTTGCACTCTCCGCTACCTGCGACGTCACTTGCAATCGACACAAATCGTGTGTGTTGCCAATGGAGACAAGACACTGGTGGTGATTAAACAATTAAAACTAATTTAGTACTATAACATACAGGGTCCTGCAAGAAAAAAAAAGAAAGACCCGCAAATCCGTCGCCACAGAACAGCAGAATATGAACGCAATGCACAAAGTCTCTCGTTAAGCGTTTTCCTACTGTAGAAAAACAAACACTTAACAATGTATTAAGATACATTAAGTTCAATTAAAAAATCTAATTCGATATATAGTTATTATTTAATGTACTACAAGGCAAACAGATGGCTATGAACACAATGCGCAAACTTTCACTTGTCCTCCCATACAGCAAAACACTTAATGTGGCATAATAACGGACTATGATAAAGACAATACAGTAGCCTATATGTCTTGTTGTTGACTCACTTTTTTTCATATTTGTTGTTACAGACCAACAAATATGAATGTGCATTTTGAAATGCATTAAGTGATTTTAAAAGGATCAACTCCGTACAGGAAAGCAGACGAGCCCAAAACGCAATGCATTAAATTGCACGTTAAACATTTTCCTCCTATAGAAAATCATTATAAATAAAACACGTAATGTAGCTTAATGGACAAAGACAATGATATAAAAGAGCTGTAGACAGTTTATTCTATATGGAAAAACGCTTAACACGAAACTATGCGTGTTGCGTTTATTCTGGGCTCACCTGCACATATTAGTTAGCCATTGTATATTAATAATGTAGAGGAGCATATTGAGAGTTTGGCCTTTTTAGTCCATTATGCCATGTTTTGCGGTATGGGAGGAAAATATTATATACATATTCATTATAATAATAAACTGTATATTTAATTTGATATTTTAATAGCATCTTAATACATTACACCATGTTAAGGGTTTGTGTTTTTCTACAGGAGGAAAATGCTTAACGAGAGACTTTGTGCATTGCGTTCATATTCTGCTGTTCTGTGGCCACCGATTTGTGGGTCTTTTTTTCTTTCTTGCAGGACTCTGTAGGTTACGGTACTAAATTAGTTTTAATCGTTTAATCACCACAGTGTCTTGTCTCCATTGGCAACACACACACGATTTGTGTCGATTGCACGTGACGTCGCAGGTATCGGAGAGTGCAAGTGGCTTTGTAATTTAGTTTCTTTTTTCTTGTCTTCACCACCTGGCTACTACTGTAAAATGTTGAGAGATTCAAACAAAAAGGAATAAAAATAGAACAAAATAAAAAATAAAGACTGCAAGTGACGTCGCTAGCGGAAGCGCAAGTGTCTGAGAGTGCAAGTCTGAGAATGCAAGTGCAAGGCTGCAGCCAGACCAGATTTTGGAATAAAACGCGGTAGCGGTCGATAACTCGTGTAATTTGAACGGGAGCGGCCGGTCTAACAATATCCCGTTCCCAAAGTCCATTCAGAACAGCATATCTGCGCTTTATTCTTATTGACCACCGGTACAGCCTGCACTTGGGACAGTTATGCATGCGCTGCACGCATGATTTTACCGTCACATGTTTTATTTGCGGGGGTCTGTGTGCAGCATGTGCATAACGATGTTCAGAGCAGGCTGTACCGGTGATAAATATATGGCCCTCAGACAGAACAGGCAGGCTGTCGATGAGTGACAGAGCAGAATAAGGATGGAGCAAAGTGTGGATGCGCTGTCCTTGAAGGACGTTCAACTCTGTTTTGTTTATATTTTGCTTAGCCTATAATTTTAAAGGAAAGTGTCATATTTATTAAATTTTTTCTGCAACACTTTTCCTACTGTGTTAACAGAAAAATGTCAAAAGAATTTAGTATTTTGAAAAGACAAATGCAAATAGATAATAGGCTATTTTTTATTTACATTATTACTTGCAGTATTTTTTTTTTCTCTCTGCTACACTTTTTCCCTATTGTGTTGTCAATGTTAAACGAACTGTATCCTGACAAGACGAATAAAAATAAGAAATACAATTTTTGTACATTTTTATTTTCTCTGACACTTTTTTCCTACTATGTTGCATAAAATATTAAACAAATTTTGTGTTTTAAGATAATTCATATAAATTCAAGTCAAAGTCAATAAATTCAAGACTCTTGACAAGACAATTTTGTGCAGACTACACTTTTATTTGTCAGCCTCTCTCTCTTTCTTTCAGTAGCAGACATTTAAATGTGAGATTCTGGAAACGAGATCTACATTTAGCGGGAATGGTCGGGTCAGGATGAAAATTATTCTAAGCGGACAGCGGGTGAACAGAGTGAATATATAGCAGGAGTGGGTGGGTGCGGAACAGAATAGAACCTTGCGGGAGCGAGACTAAAAAAACAGTCCCGCGCAGACCTCTAGCTGGAATACACTACATGACTTTTAAAATCTGAACAGATTTTACAAACTCTGGGCATCATACACTTACCTACTTCGTAAATAGTGACAAAGGAAAACTGTCCATCATACACTACACAACTGAGGATCACACACTACCAGAAGTTGTTCCGATCACAACAAACTCACACAGAAACGTGCGCCTTGTTGCTAGGAGATGAGTGACAAATGAAAACAACCCATGCTCTAAAATCGGCTCAAAATATCAAACATGTTTGATATCCTCCCTCTGGATGGAATCAAAGTCTGAAGCTAAAAAAATCGGAGTCTGTGACCATCAAACACTACACGATTTTCTATTAAATCTTTCAACTCAAATCTGCAGAGTGGCTCTGACTTTCGGCAACTAATGTCAACTCCTTCAGACTGTAAATCGGTGGAAAATCGGGGCAAAAATCGTGTAGTGTATTCCAGCCTTAAGGTAACTCGAAATGTTCTAACCGAACCATGTGACACAGGACAGCGTTAGGATTGCAGCCTTACTTGTAACTTACTGTAACAAAGAAAACGTCTCGGGTTACTCACATTACCCATGTTCTCTGAATAGAGAACGAGATGCTGCGTAGCCCATATGCAATGGGAATGCCCCTTGGGTGTGCCGATTATCTGAAGCCCATATGGAGTCACACCAATTCATTGGCTGATGGCTCGGATGCCACTACGTCACCCACTCTAATACTAGTTAACCAGGAGCAGCATCTAAATCCAAGCTATAAAACCTGATAAAAGGACCATCCTGCTACCACACAGATATCCTCCAGGGGAACTCCTGACACAGAGATCAGGAACGACCCGATGAAGCTGAAGCCGTGGGTTTATCTGAGCGCTTCAGCTCAATCCGCTTATGTGGGTGCTAACGGGTGCTTATGAACTGCTTAAGGGCAGCCGACTGAGTCTTGGCAGCACAGAATTTGTCCATCACCGAGCTAACCGCCTCGCCGAACAATCCCGACTGCGAGATGTGGGCATTGAGGAGAAAAACTTTCCCCTTCTCACTTATTTCCGTGAGATTTAGCCAGAAGTGGTGCTCGGCAGCCACCAGCCCCGCCATTGTACGCCCAACTGCGCGTGCAGTGTGCTTAGTTACATGCAGCGCCATGTCCGTAGCCCTATGGAGCTTTTTGACCGCTTCTGGAGTCAGGGCCCCCCCCCTCGTCCATCTCCTTCTGGACATCAGCTTGATAAGCCTGAAGGATGGCCATGGTGTGAAAAACGACACGGTTTATCCGGCCACTCAAGATTAAGCTTTTCGGTAGCACACGCCAACACGTCCACTAGCTCAGTAAAGGCCGTAGAAGGCCACGCCTCCAGGCCTCTAGGCGGGAGAGCGTCGACTGAAGCGGGCCCGAAATCTTAAGAGTCGGCTGCCATGGTGTACAAAATATAATAAAACCCAAAGGAGCTGGGACATAAATAATCGTGGACAACTCCACCGGCGAATCCGTGCGAGAGCACTCAGGCGAGAGAGGGAGAGAAAAGGCGAGGCCCGTCTTCTCACTCTCTATAGCCTCCAGCTCCATATCCGAACCCCAGGAGGCGAATTCACGGAGGGCCTCAGCAGCAGTACAATGGGGGATAATGGATGAGTCCTTCTCAAAAAACCGCAAGCCTCACGCAAAGTTTTGAGATAGAGATTCTCACAAAATTTACAGTTAGAAGTGCCGTAAAAAGCCTCGCACGTGAGAAAAACCCATACATTCAACACACTTACTGTGCGGGTTGTCGCTAATAAGCCAAAACATGAGCCAGATAAATCGCTTCTGAAGGGCTAAATGACCGCTTCTGAAGGAAGAAAATCTGAGGAGCGGATGGCGTGGTCACTAGTGTTAGAGTGGGTGATGTAGTGGCATTGAGGTGGCGCCCATGCCATTGGCATGATTCCATTACGGCTTCAGACAATCGGCACACCCAAGGGGCGTTCCCATTGCGTCATAGCTATGCAGCGTTGAGTGAAACTATGAAAGAGAACACCTTCCTCTGTATTGAGCTATTCTAATAGTGACCAAAACCAGTTAAACTACAGCAAACTGTGAAGAGCATGCAGATTATTGTCTTAGGTTCCATTGGGTGGGCTCCACTTCAAGGCCGTAGAGTCAATAGTCTTGTTGCTTCCACGTTTTGCCTCTTTGGTTTTCCAATCATCAATCAGATCCTAAAAATCATTCAACCATTTAAATGCATTAAAAACAATTTTATAAAAATAACAAACTTGTAATTAATGTAAACAGTCTGTTGCTAAACTACATGCATTACAATAACATTTACCTGTCTTTTTAGGATCAGATGCTTCCCTTTCCAGTACTTCAGCATCTGGAGTGACTGTAAAGTGCTGACAATGTCTACAGGGTTGACAGCTGTTTCTTGGCTGATTTCTGCTCCCAAGTGTTCAAATATGACAAAGAATGAAAAAATTATTCATACTATTAAATGTTACAATCATAAATGGAAAAGGAAGACAAAGGAACACCGTTCAAAAGTTTATGGTCTGTAAGATGTTTTTGAAAGAAGTCTTATGCTCACCAAGGCTGCATATTTATTTGATCACAAATACAGTAAATAGTGAAATATTATTGCAATTTAAAATGACTGTTTTCTGTATGAATACATTTTAAATGTAATTGATTTACTCCAGTCTTCAGTGTCACATGATTCTTCAGAAATCATTCTAATATGTTGATTTGCTGCTCAAGAAACATTTCTTATTTATGCTGCTAAAAATTTTGTGGAAACCATGATACATTTTTTCAGGATTATTTGATGAATAAAAAGAATACAATATAAATCTTTTGTAACATTATAAATGTCTTCATTGTCACCTTTGATCAATTGAATGCATTTTTGCCAAATAAAATAATTAATTTTTAAATAATTAATAAAAAAATCTTACAAACCTTAAAAAAAGAAGTAACCTTTAAAGAAGTGAACATAACACTAAGGACCTTTAATGGAGATCTCTTTGCCCTGGAAGTTGTGCAGGTAGCGCAGGAGCACTTCTTTCCAGTAACTCCTGTAACTGATGAGTCCCAGGTCAGAGAGAGGCCGTTCAGGGGAGCCAACCTTCTCCTCTACTTTGGACAGCAAATAACCTGTGCAGACACAAGCCATTCACACCTTAACACGTTCATGTCTTCCATTAATTGCGGCATCAAAAAGTGCACAGGACCAGATAGTAAATGAGCTATTCCAACATGTTCTTAAGGTTTTTTTAAGACAAAATGACAATTGTAACTTTAACATCACCATTTGCAATCTTGTTAAAGCTTAACACAGTAATGACAACTAACAGCTATAAAAAGTATCCAAATGATCTAGATCTACTGAACTCACTGAAATCAATCAGCATCTTGCCATAACCCTGCCTCATATACTGTGGCATGGTCAGGATACAGGAGACATTGTAGTTCAGGAATGAATTCTTTTCCTAAACCCAGATATGTATTTAGATTACTACAAAATAATCACTTGCAAGGTAACTGAAGCTTAAGGTGCACTGGAGTAACTAACAGAGTACCTTGGAGAAGTATCCTACAAGATGGCAGCCGGTATTGTCCGCTTCAGTCATCACATAGAAGAGGAACGGCTCCACATCGTAGTACAAAGTTTTATGGTCCAGGAAGAGTTTGGCAAGGAGGCACAAGTTTTGACAATAAATCTGCAAAAGGCAAATGACAGTGTCAAAGCAGAATCAGGTACTGATTGCAATTTACTGACCTGCAGATAACAATACAAAAGTTGTTAAATAAAATAAAGAGTCCTTTTGGAATCTCTTTGTTCTTGCCTTGTTCTTCTTGCCGTCCACTTCAAAAACAGATATAACCCCTTTCCTGTAAATCTCATCACCTGGTGGATGTTTCCACACACATTTGGCCTGATTGAAAATGAAATAAGAAAGGCGTATGTGTGAATGCAAAAACACACTCCTATCAACATTATGATTCAAGGCTGGACAAAACTTAAGAATCAGAAATGAAGAATTTAGAAGTTTGAAAATTGATTGAACATGTTGAACGAGTTACCATGTGACGTCGCAGAATGGTCTGACTCTTCATGTATTTGAGGCAGAACTCACACATGTAGAGGCGGCCGAGGCGGGCGTACTCTTCGGGGTATGGCGAGTGGTACCAGGTGTCCAACTCATAGCGGCCAAACACAATGGCCTTTATCATGTTGCCGCCCTCCGTGACCTGTCCCTGCAGCCGAAGTTTTTCCTGCAAGGACCAATGAAGGGTGGGAGAAACACAGGTCTGACTGGAGGGAATGACGACACAGAGATAGAAGGAAAAAATTCTGAAGCCTACCGCTCAAGATTCATTCATGAATGAGGAGGTTGAGGACGAGATCGAGAGATACAATACTATTATAAAGTTTGGGGACCGTAAGATTTTTTTTTTTTTGAAAGAAAGAAATAAATAAAAACTTTTATTCAGCAAGGATGCATTAAATTGATCAAAAGTTACCGTAAATACATTGATAATGTTACAAATGATTTCTATTTAAAATAAATGCTGTTTCTTTAAACTTTCTATTTATCAAAGAATTCATGTGACACCGAAGACTGGAGTAATGTCTGCTAAAAATTCAGCTTTGCCATCACAGGAATAAGTTGCAATATGTTAAAATAGTTAACAGTTATTTTAACAGTTCTAAATGCAGCTTTGGTGAACATAAGATACTTCTTTAAAGAACCTTAAATAATACTGATCCTCAAACTTTTGAATGTTAGATTAAAAGTTAAGATAGAAATGAGCTGGAGAAAATAAGGTGAATTAATGTCTACTCAAGATTATTGTTCCCTTTCAAGGGAACTTTGAACTGCGTCCTCTAAGGGTCGCGGTGGGGAACGCCTCGTCGTGACCCGTGTCTGAAGCATACATTGAAAAAAACACCAACAACACGTTGGCCGGCGGCAGCCATGACGTCACTACCGGTGTGACTATAGTATACATTTTTAGTATAAAAGTTTTGTTTGAAGCGTGCATTTCTGTGGTAAGAGCAATCTCTATTCATATCATTATGGCGAGCACTATCAAAGTGTTTAGAGGATGTGTGCATCCGTGTCGTCGTTATTTGACATCTGATGACACACACAATCTATGCGTTGTTTGTTTGGGTGAAGAGCACGCACGCAATGTCCTCGAGTGGGCAATTGGCGTGCACTGTGAGCGTTTTCCAATGAAAAAGCTCCGCTCTCGTTTGTCTCTTTTTTCGAGGAAAGAGGGGCAGCCATCTGCTTCCCGCGATTCAGGCCCCGCCACTGCTGAGGCACGGAGGAGAATGAGTTTGTGGGGATCGCAGGTCGATCTGGCTGATGAGTTTAAAGAGGGGTTTTCCCTCTCGCGACCATCGGCTGTGGACGAGAGTGAGCCACTGGAGGATGATGTTATTTCATTAACATCGTCTGATCCAGGGGCCAGTGCTCTGCTGAGTTCAGCCCAGGAAGAGCAGGAAATGTCTGAGGAGAGCTGAGGTTGAGCCTTCCCAATCCTCCTGCCCTGCGTATGATGAGCTTTTGGAGGAAGTTATGGATTGCACCACGGCGAGGCTTGACTTGCCGTGGAAGCGGGCAAAGAAAGTGACGTTGTGAGGTCATCTCGATGAACGTTATCTTTCTGGCCATAACCCTCCAGCTCAGGTGAGCCTTCCTTTCTTCCTGATATCCATACAGAGATTGAGAAGGAATGGAAGAGGTCGTTTTTTCTCACGCATCCATCGATTCCAGCATACGAGTTATGCGCGAAAACAGCTATGAGAAGATGCCCCCTATAGAGAGACGCTGGCCAGCTATCTCTCTATGGGTGAGACGTCATCTCTTAAGACTCCCTCCTTGCCATCTAAGCCCCTTCAGGATACATCTCGCTTGAATGGCAGGGCATACGCAGCAGCAGCAGGTCAGGCTGTCGCTTCATTGCACACGAAGGTGGTGCTCCAGGCATATCAGGCTGACCTGCTGAAAGACCGGGATAAAAGCGAGGGCCTTTCTCCTGATGAGGTAGCTGAGTTGCGCCGCACCACGGATCTCGCTCTCCGTGCTACTAATCAGGCCGCCTCTGCTATGGGCAGGTCCATGGCGGCTATGGTAGTGACGAAGAGACATCTGTGGGTGAACCTGGCAGACATCGGGAAGAAAGAGAGGGGCTTTCTTCTCGATGCTCCGGTTTCGCCTTCCGAACTTTTTGGTACCTCCTTTGAGACGGTGGTCGAGAAGTTCAGGTAGGAAAAGGCACGCGCTCAGCGGCCTTCAAATCCTTCATTCCACGAAGGTCCAGGTCTGAGCCCGAACAACCCAGGGGTCCTGGCCTGTCTCAGTTTGAGGATCAGAGACGGGCACAGAAGGCTAGTGTCGCGGCTCCCGCTCCCCCCCCCCCCGCGGGGGGGGGGGGGGGGGAGAGCGGGGGCAAGGGGGGG
>NW_015505670.1:421658-428834 GCF_001515645.1 Sinocyclocheilus grahami
GATACTTCAGTATCTACTCATTTCCTTCGGGGGTTTTACATCTGCCCTTATCTTCCCTTTCCTAATTCCCCTGTTACCACCATCTCTCCGCCTGACCGAGGTTAGGTGGGAACTTCCTGCATTACAGTCTCCTATGCTGGACCTATGATGTTTGGTTGGTTCTATGGCTTCATAGTGACCACCTTACTGATGGTCCGGACCAGAGGCTTCTTCAGTCGCTTGCTGAATGGGGCTCCGGCGCGGGAACCATGGTGGGTGAGTACGATCCAATTCTAAATATATATACATATATGTGTGTGTGTATTTAATGCTCAGGTGGTTATGTGTATAATCCATCTACTAGCTTTCTTTGCAGTGTTTTCCGGGACCTGTGTGTTTCTGTCCTTTTTCTAGGGTAGGTTCTCGGTGAGCACCCCCTCTGTTGGATTCAGAAACCGGGTGCTCACCTTGCAGTGTTTACTTCACTCGTTGATAGGATATCCAGCCGGTATGATAGCCTGGTTTCGGCTTCATGCTTCCTGGATCATGCGGCCAGGTCACAGGCTTCTGCGGGAGCCTTCTTGATCATCAGGCCCCCAGCACGGCACTGCAAAATTTCCTGGACGTCCAGGCTGGGCTTATGCTTTCAGGCTGCCCAGTCTGGTATACCTTATCTAGGTCGCCCTGAGGGGCCTCCTGGTCACCAAGATATCCCCTCTTGCTGAGGCATCGAGCGGGAAGTATAGGTGGCATTTGCGAGAACCTTCTTGTGTAATGCTGTTTCAGGCAGTGCTCCCCTCGCCTTAGAGGGTTGTATTTGAGCTTGCCTCTCCCGTTTGGCTCAGTACTTCTGGGTATCTGTGAACAGATGCTTGGGAAGCTCTTAAATCCATGCTATGGTAAGTGCACACGCTAAGCTTTGTGCACTTTCTGAAATCCACATAGTGGTAAGTGGGCACGTTAGCACTTTGCACACTTTCTAAAATCCACATAGTGGTAAGTGTGCACGTTATACTTTGCTCACTTTTCCGAAATCATGTATGGTAAGGGTTACACGGTTTTAGCCTTGTTCCCTTTCTCTGAGTTGGTTTAGACCCCGGTACCTTGGGCTCCACTCAACCAGTGTGTCTCTGTTGACACACTTTTGAAGCATTGCTCCCCTCACCATTGAGGGTTATTGCGAGCATGGTGCTTTCTTTCGAGCATTTGAATTCTCTCCCTTCTGAGGAGTTGGATTCCTCGCTCCGTGGGCTGTTCTTGTGGTAGTGTTTAGCAGTGCGCCCCTTTATCAAAGGGTTGCCTATGAGCACGCTACTCCTTTCTGAATTCGGAGTTCTCCTCTCACGTGAGAGTTGAGTTCTCTGTTTTTCCCAGAGCACCTGGAACCAGCAGCATCAGGCGAACTAGGCCATTCCTCTGCCTCTCTGATGCGCTGAGTTTTTTGGCTAGCTTGCAGTACACTTATCCTTTTGATTTCTAACGATTGTGCTGTAGGTCGAGCCCCCTCTCGTTCAGAGCTGGGTGTTGTGCTCCCTCAGCTAAGGTAACTTACTGCTAGCTGTTCCAGCATTGAAACATGCTGCAGGTCGAGCCCCCCTCTCGATTGAGAGTGTTGCTCCCTCAGCTTAGTAACTGCTAGCTGTTCCAGCATTGGAACATGCTGTAGGTCGAGCCCCCTCTCGATTGAGAGTTTGGCGTTTGCTCCCTCAACTAGAGATTTACTGCTAGCCACTTCAGCATTATAAAGCCTTAGATCGAGTTGATGACTTCTCAAACATAGCATTCTGGGATGCACCATTTCCATCTATGGGCTGCTCTTTCAGAGTGCCACGAGAGCCCCTTAGAACGGTACTTATAAATCCATGTTATGGTAAGTGTGTACTTAAGTCTTTGTACACGTTCTAAAATCCACACTGTGGTAAGTTCGCATGCTAGTACTCTGCATTCTTTCTAAAATCCTGTATGGTGAGAGCTTTGTGCCCTCTCTTGAGCTGGTTAAGCCCCGGTTCCGCCTTGGGCACCACTCCACCTATGTATCCTCTGGATACCTACTTTAACAGGGTGTTGCTACTAGGGATCTGTTGAGACAGTTCCTTCAGCATATGCAGAGTATGCAGTAGCCCCTGTGTGACACGCCAAGACTTAGTATGATTCTAGGCTCTTGGTCGTATTCCCTTAAAGGAATCTATTCCTGATTCCAAGCCTTGAGCTCTACCCCGGGCCCAGGAGTTCTGGCCCTAACAGGTAAGTTTTTGGGGTATGTAGCCTAGGCCTTTGACCGTAGGGGATAATGTCACTGAAAGCCATCTTAACGTCCCGGGGCAACTCTCCCATGGCTATGGTAGAGTTGGTACTTAGTGCTCGCCATGGTTTCTGGCATGCACTCCTCTCAGCATGGTGGCGTGGGTATACCGTTCCCCATAGCTACCCCTAGAGGACGCAGTTCGAAGTTCCCTTGAAAGGGAACGTCTCGGGGTACGTATGCAACCATGGTTCCCTGAGTAGGGAATGAGACACTGCGTCCTCTAGGTTTCTTGCCATGCTTCGGATGCAAGCTTCAGACGAAGAAGTGGATGATGTGTTCTCCCGGCGCCTATTTATACTATAGTCGCACCAGTAGTGACGTCATGGCTGTCGCCGGCCAACGTGTTGTTGGTGTTTTTTCCCCATAGCGACCCCTAGAGGACGCAGCGTCTCATTCCCTACTCAGGGAACCATGGTTGCATACGTAACCTGAGACGTTTTCTCTTATTGGAACAGTTCAACCAAAAATTACAATTCTGTTATTATTCACTCAGTTTTTTTTCAGTCAAGCTCTAAAAGATGACACTACCCAGGTCTACAACATCAGGGTTAGTAAATGTCAGAATTGTCATTTTTGGAGCTGTTCCTTTAAGGTAGGACAATTAAAGGGTGTTGCTTAAAACTCTGAGTAACACCCATATGCAACAGATGAGAGAATGGCAGCAGTGTGGAGGCTACAGTGGAAGAGAGTCCGGCGTAGGCCCATCGCATAACCCAGAATGCAGTGGTGAGAAGGCTCAGCCCACCACAATCTTTACAGATTCATGAAAAAGAGAGGAAAAAGGAGAAAACGAGGGAAAAAATGAGATGGGTCTTCTCTCTTACAAGATCATCCAAGACACGTGCCTGGGCTTTTCTGAATAGCTCCAAGTCATAGTCACTTGTGATGTTCTCCAGGAGAGGCTCACGACTGCTGCCATGGGTCTGTCTGTGCTCCTGGAGAGTCAAACAATGAGAGATCAGAAACTGATACATTTATCTGCTAAGGGCTGTTGTCATTCTTTCTGCAAATATGGAGCATGTGACACTCACTGTATACTTGTCTTTTTGCTCTTTAAGAGGAACGGAGTTTCTCTTCCTCCTCATCTCTGTCACCTTTTCTTTATACCGCAGCTGTCGCTCTGTTTGGGCCTGGAGGGGAGGTAACTCAGAGAATGTGAGTGCTAGTTGAGGCTATTTATTTAACATGTATTGTTACTGCACATAAAATCTGAAAGTAGCTCTTGGAGAATGTCATTCATGGGCACATACCGGTTCAAGAGGGAAGATGTTAAATACCTGGTGTGCTGTTTTACCTGTTGCCGAGCAGAATGGCGATTCTCATCCTGTCGCTGGGACAGCGTCCTCTCCTCCACGTGTTTGTCTCGAGAGCTTGCCTTCACCTGAGTAAAAGGTTTGATTTTAAGGTAAACCTTGCCGTTTAAGCAAAATACAATCTGGCTAAAGGTTTAATCCAAACGACACACATAAGCATTACCTTACACTCATCTGCTGAAAGGTTATGGTATAGTGGACATCCAGATATTGAAAAGTGCCTTTCATGTTTCCCGGTCAAATGTCCTGAAGGAGGAATGAAGGTTGAATTTAAATATTTGAGCATTTAAATAAGCCTAAACACAAAACAGTCTTGCCAGAAGAAAAATAAAGCCACTATTCATACACTGAAACAAATACACTACCATCCAAAGTCTGGGGTCTGTAAAAATGTTTTAAGAAATGAATACTTTTATTCAGCCAGGACAGATTAAATTGATCAAAGTGGACAGTAAAGACATTTATAATATTACAAGATTTTTCCATTACAAATAAAAGCTGCTCTTTCTACCTTTCTATTTATCAAAGAATGAATGTTTTCAACAATCATAAATAAGAAATGAATAATAAGAAAGGTTTTCTAAGCACCAAATCTGCATGTCAGAAGGATTTCTGAAGGATCATATGGTACAAAAGCCTGGAGTAATGACTGCTGAAAATTATAATGTAATGTATAAAAGTAATGACAGCTTTGCCATCACAGAAATAAATTGCAATAAGTGAAAATAGAAAACACAATAAAAAAATTTTTAATCAAATAAATGCAACATTGGTGAACATAACAGACTTGTTTCTGAAAAAGAAAAACATCCAAACCTTTGAACGGTAGTGTAAATATTTAAAAAATAAAATAAAATAAAGGACCTGGAATTCAATTACCAAGTGAATTACAACCAGGTGTGGGGCACTTCATGTTAAAGTTGTAGCTCTCATGAAAGCGTCGTCGCTTAGGCCGGTGAGCAAGGCCGGATTCTTTCAGAGACAGCTCCTTTGCCAGACTCTCATCATGAGATACGTTTGGGCTGGACATGTCGATGTCAGACTCAGAGGAAGGAGCGTTGCCTGTGGGCGTCCTGGGTGGGGACTCATCATGGTCTGCACTTTCCTTAATGTCTGGATGACCAACACAACAGAAAACAGGACTGTATAAAATCTAAGAATGGAATAAGGAATATATCATTACATTAATAAAATGAAAAGGGCAATAGTGTAACTACAGAGCAAAGGAAGAATAAAACAATAAAAACAAGTGGAGGTTAAAGTGAAGGTGTAGCTAACCACATACTGTACTAACCACGTCTCTCAAAAGTTGAGATTAAAATGTCAATCACATGTCAATCAGTAATAATCACTAGTATAAAACTTTTTGGTATCAGTGATGATCATTCATGTTAAAAGTGCCACTTAATAATTCATGACAAAAAGCTGTATGCTTTTGAACTGCAACATAAGGTTGTTTTATTGATGCTTGAGCCAACATATTGTCAAAAACAGATTAAACAGTAACTAACTAATTTAGGGTGTATATGTACAAACAAAATTTAACGAATTGAGAGTGGTACGTATCCATTCAAATGATAGCAAACTACAACAGAAAAAGTAGGCAAAAGCCACAGAATAATATGAAATGAATTATTATGTAAGTCTAATGCATTACTTCAAATAATTCAATTTTTACATCTTAAAGGATTATGAAAATGTACACTACTGTTTAAAGGTTTAAGGTCAGTAAGATTTTTTTAACATGCTTTTGAAAGAAGACTCCTCTGCTCACCAAGGCTGCATTTATTTGATAAATACAGTAAAAACAGTAATACTGTTAAATATTATAACAATTTAAAATAACTGTTTTCTATTTGAAAATTTCAAAATGTATTTTATTCCTGTGATGTCAAAGTTGAATTTTCAGCAGTCATTATTCCAGTTTTCAGTGTCACATGATCCTTCAGAAATCATTCTAAAATGCTGATTTGGTGTTCAAGAAACATTTCTTATTATTATCAATGTTGAAAACAGTTGTGCTGCTTAGAACGAAAAGAAAAAAATACTTACTGACCCCAAACTTTGGAATGGTTAACATGCTATATGAACTGAGGAAAATCTGTGATTTGTCAGAAAGAAAAAAAACTAATGAAGAGAAGCCCATGTGAGCAGAGCAAAGCATGGAGATACTCAAATGAGGGAAGGCATGAGTGAAGAACCATGCGGTTTTCTCCTCCTACCCCTCTCTGAGATTTCCCCATGCTGCTCCGTGTCTGAGCCAGAAGAACGACTCTGCCGCAAGGGGTATTTCTTGGGCAAGACTGACACCCCCTGCTGTTGACTACGAGTCACGCGACGGGTGGAATAGTTCACCACCTCCTCTGAAACTGAGGCAGACGGGTTCCCCACAGGACTGGAATCTAGAAACAAAGCTCTCAGGTTTGTTCGTTCATTCTTTTGTTTGTTGTTCTCCATCAATCATGCTTCCTACCTATCAACCCATCACCTCAGATTTCAATTATTGTTTCTTTTGGGTCAAAAATCACATGATAATTTCATTATTCCTACAGCCCAAAGTTCTTGATTGCCTCATTATTTGTAAATCATACTTTTACTGAAGAGCTCTTAGTAAATGATCAGTACAATGTCTCGTGTCTTACCTTGCGAGTTGCGGCTGAGGCGCAATGAGGAGCGAGTGAGGCGGGTGTTTCTCACCGCATGGGCGTCACTCTCTGAGCTGTCTGTGTGCTCAGCGGAGAAGTCTGAATCCTCCGTACCTTCAGAGCTACTGCCGGCATTTCTCTAAGTGTCAAAAACATCAAAACCCAGTTTGGTCACTAAATACAAATATTATCTTGGTAACACTCTACAATGAGGTCCCATTAGTTAGCATTACCTAAAATTAACTAACAATAAGCATAACATTTAGTATCTATTAATCATTGTTAATGTTTGTTAATACAAATGGAACTGTTCAGTGTTAGTGAACTGAACAAGAAAAATGAAAATATGAAAATCAAGAAAATATGATCATATTACCCCAATTTTACAGTCTCTGCACTGGCTACCTATTAAGTTCCATATCGGTTACAAAATATTATTACTTGCCTATAAGGCCCTTAATGGGTTAGCTCCTGCGTACCTAACTAGTCTTCTACCACGCTACAATCCATCACGCTCCCTAAGGTCACAAAACTCTGGACTTTTGGTTGTACCTAGGATAACAAAGTCCACTAAGTGATGTTTTATTAACAAATTTCGGGAGGAGCACGCGCAGATAATTAACACGGCCAGTCCATCATCAGTAATTACACCATCTATCCAATCAGCACAATAGAGAACCTCTATAAATAATCAAAGCAGCCTTACCTCCATTATCTCTAGTCTTTCAGCATCCCTCCACCACCCCGACTCCTCACCTTCAGCCCATTCCTACCCCAGAACGGGGTGGAACAATCGGGGGGAGCGCTCTGGGTCCGGGCTTAGACCCGAGCTCGGACCCCTCTCCCCGGACAGGGGGAGTACCCCGGGCTCGAGAGTAGTTACAGAGCTCGGAGCCCTCTCCCCGGACAGCACGCCAAATACGCATAACCTTTA
>NW_015505670.1:428974-475317 GCF_001515645.1 Sinocyclocheilus grahami
GTTTGATTGCATCATATAATAATTGCTGTTAATAGTGTTCATCGTCTGTTTGATTACGTCTTTAATTGATTTTTCTGTACATTTCTGCCATATGTACATTAACTGACAGTCACCACTGATAAGCTACCACTAAATATTGTAGAAACTTAATTTGCTGTAAAGTTGCTTTGCAACGATTTGTATCGTGAAAAGCGCTATACAAATAAACTTGAATTGTTAGTTCATCTTAGCTCAGACTGAATTTGAACAGATTCAACTTTTGATTTCAATAATGTATTAGTAAATGTTGGAATGAACATGAACTAAGCTTAATAAATGCTTTAGAAGTATTTTTAGTCTATCTTTTAGTTCATCTTAACTAGGTAATAATCTAAGGTTAACCAATGGAACCTTATTGTAAATCTTTTTTATTGCTATACAGATACTGAAACAAATGAGAAAAATTTACTTTTAAAAGGATGGCAAGCTTTTTTATGAAAATTCACTTCAGATAACAGATAACCCTGTTAATTAGGGTAATTTGACATTAACAAAAATCAGATAGTGCCACCTGACCTGTGAAAATATGTTTCTCATTTTAATTACACAGTGTCCCAGAAGGTGCTGCATGGGGTTCACTAATACCTTAAACTAATGATCTGCATAATATAATGTAATAATGTTTATATTATAATTATAACTTTATTATATTATATTCAAAAACATGAAACTATACTAACAAAGTGTTACTGAGAAAATCTTTTTTTTTACACTGTGGTCACTGGTTTGGTTGAATCAAAACATTTTAACTAGGTTAACATATGGGTGTACAATGACCCAAATTAGAAAAAAAGGCCTTTGGGCTAAGATGCTTTTAACACCCTTGTAGCTAATTTCAGGACCTCCCTCACTCCCCATTATTCCCTCCTGACAGTAAATATTGCTTTATCAGCATGTATGAAAACATGACGTGATATTAGGTAATTACAATGACTTGGGAAAAAAAGACCATATTTTAGCCTTTTTCCTTGTATCACAAAAACAAATGTCTGAATTGAAGGCACAATAAATATGAACTATTTGTGTATGCGTTTATTACATACGTGAAACCACGTATTATGTAATTACACAGAGCCGTAACTTTACCATTTTTGCTACCGTCTGCACATTGCACACACAAACAATTAAACTAGTCATTTGGGTTTGGTGACTGCGACTGCTGGATCTCGAGTATGTGTGAAACGAGCAGGTGAAGGCTGGTTACACATGAACACGCAGGTGCGAGATGCTGAGAACCAGCTCTATACAGGCACGTACGCAGCTGGCCTGTAGGATGCAGTCATACCTTCCGCCGCGGCATAGCGCTTCTCCGCGCCTCTCGCTCCTGCAGCCGAGTCACTAGGTTCAGTTTCTGCTGGATTTCTTAATGCAGTTTGATCGACTAAACCTGTCGAAGGCCGCTTAAGTGATGCATCCCTGTGGAAGTGAGGGAAACATTAATTTGGTACAAGGAAACACTGCTTCATCACTGACAGGCACGGTCACGACTGACTCGCGTCTGTTTACACTCTCCACTTCCGGTACAAAATTCTACTGTAAAGGTCTCACGGAAAATGATAAACAGGAGGAAGTTACCATTCTTTTAAACAGACATGGATGATTTATTTATGATTACCCTATTTTTAGCTGATTACAAATGTTTATCAAGTAAAACACAAATAAGGGCAAGTATGGCTCGTGTTGTGCAGTTCCTGTGGTAATAGTTCTGTCGCTAGATGGCGGCACTAACATCACTGATGAAGACATTTTAGCCTATTTGAAGCATTTCATCATCGAGTTGGAATTTTCTGAAGGTTTCTGCAACCAGATGTCCATTTTTTAATAAATACATTGTGCGTTTCATAAAATAATTACAATAGATGAACACTTTATATTGTTTTTAGACTGTAACATTTAATACAGCAGTTATAATTTATGCAAAACTTGAAGTTGTGTAATAAGCTACATCCCCCTGTTATTATGTACAATAGTTCAAGCTCAATTAAAAAAAAACAGTTTGATTCATAATATCTTTCAGCATAGGTTTATTTTTGAAAATCAATGTCTCTATAGGCACATTGCACAACATTTGCCAATTATAGAGGGGCATGTTGTCACTATATGGGGTTAGTTGTTACAACTAAACCTGCCATTGAACAGTGTAAAAATTATAAAACACAAACAATTTATCACAGCATAAATATAAAATGTAACACAAAAATATCAAACAATAGTGTCATCACTGAATCATCAATGAACTGACTTTAGCTGGAAAAATAACTCTTTGTTATTGTCCTCTTGCATTATTGACAAACTATTTTTGTATGTTTGACACTGTAAAGCTGCTTTGACACAATCAGTATTGTATAAAGTGCTATATAAATAAAGTTGACTTGACCTGACGGCCAGCAAATATTATATAATGTACTATATCATAAATGTACATACATTTTGACTGAAAACTATATAGTTAATCAGATATAGCTCTTCCATTGTGACATTTAAATTATTTAATATATTAAATCATATTTTACATTAATTAATTATATATATATAGCATTGGATATTCCTGACGATATCTCTGCATGTCTCAGTTTGCATACATTATAATCAAAACATATAAAGTAATCTTTGGTTTTCTAAAATAATACTTTGAAATATTTCAAAACAGGTAACCAGAGGAAAATAGTAAATCGAGACTTAATTGCCAAAAATACAATCTCATGATGTGTTTTCTGAGTTTAATATGCTTTCATTCTGTGGTATACATTTGCTAATGTGCTTACGCAGTAAGGTACAAAACGTATTGTGGTTAGAGGCACAGCGGCACTCTTACAGAAAGAAAGTGCATAGAAGAGCGCATGAGTGCTTGTGGGAGGTCTGAATGAATCTAAGAGGCTCAGGAGTGGCAGTGTTGCTGCTGTACAGATCAGTCCAGTGTTGGGGGTAACGCATTACGAGTAATGCGAGTTACGTAATCAGATTACTTTTTCAAGTAACTAGTAAAGTAACGCATTACTTTTTAATTTACAAGAGAATATCTGAGTTACTTTTTAAAATAAGTAACGCAAGTTACTTTTTTTTCTCCAATTTATTGACTGACAGCTCTCCTGTCCCCATGTTGAGAGAAATCAGAAGATGTTACTGTAGTTCTGAAATAAATATGAATATGCATTAATTAATCTCACTCACAAAAGAAACACAGATTCAGTATTCCTCAAAATTAATAAAAATAATGCAACTCAGAATATGACGCAAACCTGCAATAATTAAACGTTAAACAACACAAATATCCTTTATGTATTTAATCCCATTCTATTAACCAGTGTCTTTGCTTCTGACCTTCGATGATCCAGATCAACCATACTAATAAGCACAAATTACTCTAGACAAACATTTGTGTGTCTTTTTTTATTGCTGAAGTATGTTGAAATTTCTTCTTCTGCATTCTACTGTACGGACGTAAATGTACTTTCCCTTCAGCCTGAGGCTTATTCATTTCACTTTTGGTGTGAAAAGGCTTTTATATTTGGCAAAAATAGAACTTTTTTTATTTTAAAAACAAACAAGCAAGCCCAGTCCAGATTTAAAAAGTAATGCAAAAGTAACGTAACGCTTTCCATAAAAAGTAACTAAGTAACATAATTAGTTACTTTTTTATAGAGTAATGCAATATTGTAATGCATTACTTTTAAAAGTAACTTTCCCCAACACTGGGTCAGTCTGTAAATGGTGCGGTTTCCACAGCTCTTGTTTTTTTCCAGATCACCTTGAATAGGCAAATGGAGGCTCAGCCCTAGGCCGAACAGGGCCCTGGTGTTGCGGAGGAGGCCAGCGAAGGGTGTGGTGTCCAGATGGACCCATTCAGGCTGATTGCACCACTTCTGTGCCTTCATTAGACTCCAGTAGGGGTCTATTGAAGGAGCATCCAACAGTGCATAAGGTCCCAGCGCAATGAACACAAGACAGAGGATGGTGTGCACATAATTCTTTAAGCTTGCTGAATAGATCCAGGACACTCTATTAAAAGCCTTGGCTACAGCGATTCCTGTATAGTGAAAGTGAACAATTAATTAAGAAACTGTATGCTGAAACCAGAATAAGAGTAAGAGAAGTAAGAGATCTTATTCATCTTGTATGTAATTTTGAATGGCAGACTAATATGGAAAATATACAATGCAACTGACCCGAGACAACTCCCGCAATGACCTGGTGTGGGAAATGAGCTGCAATGAAGACTCGAGAAAGACTGACATAAACCTGCACACCCCAGAAAAGGGCCCAAAGAAGACCATGCAAGCACCTATTATATGGCACAAATGCAAAAGAAAGAAAATGTTTATTATTAATATTAAACAGCAAAACGCTGACATGAAGAACCTGGTTATTTTTTAGAATGACATTCAATATCTACTTGACTAATTGGCCCATCATCTACCCAAAATAAACTGCATTTTTAGTAATATACAACTTGCTATGGTGATGACAGACAGAACAGAGCTGCTAAGATAAATGAGTTTACAAGTAACTAATGAAGTATTTCCTTCTGACTGGAGACTGTAAATGTAGTGTAGATTGTGTTGTGCAGGTATTTTCTTTCCTTCCTTTTTATCTCTCAATTATTCTGGATGATTTCTTGTGTCTGAAGAGCATTTCCATGCATTCAGTCTGGTATCATCTTGTAAATGAAGATGATATCTGTGTACTATATAAAAATATAAACAGGATATAATCACTCACCATCTTTTTAAGTGGTCACATCCCTGCAAATTCGGCAGCAGTGAAGTGATCATTGCATAGTAAACCCCTGCAGCTCCCATCGTATGACCAGAGGGACTTCCTAGAAGAGCGGACAGAAACTGCTGTGAAATCTGCTTCCGATTTAGTGTGTTGGTTGGTCTATATAAATACAATGAGAAACATAAGGAGACGCTCACCAGGGCCAGTCTCGCAGGTCATGGGGAACTGATTGATTTGTGGTACAGTCAAGTTGCCATAATAAACAGTTTCTTTAACCCACCAATAAGGACGCTCGCCAAACATAAGCCTGTTTAGTTATTTAATAAATAAATCTGATTAGGACCGGTGAAGATAAATTTATTACATATAGGCATCCAATATTGAGAGAAGGCTTTATTTGTGAATGATTATTCTATTATTTATCCATTCAATCTGGCTACAAATACTTCTTTCAACATTTTTAGATATTTACAGAAACAACAACAATGCTTACCACTTGAGGACTAAGTTGAGCCAGTCTCCCACAACTGCAACCCAGACCAGCTTCACTCCCACTGCTGTTTGTAGGTGGAACCAGATGGGAAAAAATAATAAAAATGTACGCATGTCTGCCACTGTAGACACAAAGGTAAACCAGCTTTGGGCATGTCCATAATGCATCTGCAGGTATAACGTACTGCTGATCCCATAACCATACAAGACTTCCATTACTACTGTCGGTCCGTTGTAAAACAGCAATATTACGAATCCTCACTCACGTTCTCGGTCTTTGGGTAATGTTGTGAGTCTTATCAGGCACAAGTCACTATTTGTAAAATCTCTTCATTTTGTTTTCAGTGTCTTGAATCCGGATTGGCATCCCAGCGACGTCTTGCATGAGTTCAGGATGCTCCTTTTATCCCTCCACTCAGTTGCCTGGTCACTGGGCACCACCTGAGCTTTGGACTCTCAGGTGTAAACAGAGGGAACATTGTCTCCAAACATTAAAGTGTGGTCATTAAAGGGGGCCTGTGCCGTGCATGTGAGTGAAGTGGCTGGTTTTGGGGGCTAAATGTAGCTCTCGATTACGAGAAAGACACTCACTAGTTGAATGAGGTCATGTGCATGGCCACATAGGACTCTTGACTGTTCTCTAAGGTTGTTTTGTTAATATGAAAAATGTGTTTATGTAATGTATTTATTATGTGTTTTTAATGTGTTTGTGTTTTATTTATATAAACGTCATAAGCGTAAATCTCTTTTACTGCATTTATTGTGTTTGATCAAAAAATTGTTGTTTAAAAGTACATCATTTATTTCAAATAGGAATCGTTTGAAACATTATAAATGTCTTTACTGTCACTCTTGATCAATTTAATGCATCCTTGCTGAATAAAAGTTTTTTTTTTCCCCTCTAAAAAAACATACTGACCCCAAACTTTTGAGCGGTAGTGTATACATACGTATGTAACATGTAATGTGTATTGAAATTTAGGGGGAAATGATGTGTTTTGACAAGAAACTGGCACAAATATTGAAGTAAAGATAATTACATAAAATGTTATTCTAGTTTACCGTAGCTCAGTCAGTCCTAGTTTCCAGTTGTGTGGCCATCAAATGAAGAATTAGCAAGATATTATTAGAATTTTACCGATTCCTTCATATGACACGGTTTACCTTGAATTGACATAATGATTAATTTCCAGTAACCTCTGGAGGCCTGTTTGTGCGAAGCCTCACGCCTCTGTGAGATGGCAGATTTTCCATGGGCTTCGACTCAGAACGACTAGAACGACTCAGCCATGTGGAAAAACAAAGATGGAACATGTCCAGAGCAGACTGTAAACAAGAACACTAGCTGCAGGGTGTTAAGAGCTTCATAATGTTTACAGATGCCATATCGACCTATTAGCCTAGTCATGTGCAATATATACAGTATGTACTGATGGACATTCTACTACCATGATCAAATGGCTGATTTGTGTTGTCATCATGCAATTTAGCATGTTTTGCATTGTGAGTTCTGCTGTTAAACATGCAATCTTGCATTTAAGTCTACTGTAGTTCAACAGTTCTGGTGAACCAAATGTAGCTCACAAGAAGACATGCAGAAGGTGCACAGTTCTTTAAGGGCAGTGCAATCTCACGCCCTCTGGTCATGTCCAATCTCAGAAGTCTTTCCCCCCTGAAACCAAAAAACAATGGTCAGTTCCTGTGGGCTTACAGCTTTGAAAATAAATACTGTATGCTGTTGAGTATGTGCGCATTATGTATATGCTGGTCTAAAAAAGGAGATATTCTAGTGAGAAAGGAGGTAATCATAAATAAAACAAAGTAGATTGTATATTTAACATCTGTTTTAGAGCATGTTGTAAGCAGATATGTTAAGATAGTAAAGCAGTAATGTTGTAGCCTATTTGATTTAGTCAATTATGCATACATCTGAACTCTATATGTTTTGTTTGTTTACTTGTGTGTTTGTTTATGCATATCATCATCGATCATGAATCCAAAATAATGTTTTATAATGATAAAAAAATAAAAAAATCTGGGTTGTTTTAAGTTAATTTTCATATCATCGTGTGGTCTTCTTTATACACGCAGCCTTTGACTTTGGTTTAGAGGTCTGCATTCCCGCGGCTCTCCTGAATAAAACGCGGTAGCGGTCTTGCATGAGTTCAGGATGCTCCTTTTATCCCTCCACTCAGTTGCCTGGTCACTGGGCACCACCTGAGCTTTGGACTCTCAGGTGTAACCAGAGGGAACATTGTCTCCAAACATTAAAGTGTGGTCATTAAAGGGGGCCTGTGCCGTGCATGTGAGTGAAGTGGCTGGTTTTGGGGGCTAAATGTAGCTCTCGATTACGAGAAAGACACTCACTAGTTGAATGAGGTCATGTGCATGGCCACATAGGACTCTTGACTGTTCTCTAAGGTTGTTTTGTTAATATGAAAAATGTGTTTATGTAATGTATTTATTATGTGTTTTTAATGTGTTTGTGTTTTATTTATATATACGTCATAAGCGTAAATCTCTTTTACTGCATTTATTGTGTTTGATCAAAAAATTGTTGTTTAAAAGTACATCATTTATTTCAAATAGGAATCGTTTGAAACACTATAAATGTCTTTACTGTCACTCTTGATCAATTTAATGCATCCTTGCTGAATAAAAGTTTTTTTTTTCCCCTCTAAAAAAACATACTGACCCCAAACTTTTGAGCGGTAGTGTATACATACGTATGTAACATGTAATGTGTATTGAAATTTAGGGGGAAATGATGTGTTTTGACAAGAAACTGGCACAAATATTGAAGTAAAGATAATTACATAAAATGTTATTCTAGTTTACCGTAGCTCAGTCAGTCCTAGTTTCCAGTTGTGTGGCCATCAAATGAAGAATTAGCAAGATATTATTAGAATTTTACCGATTCCTTCATATGACACGGTTTACCTTGAATTGACATAATGATTAATTTCCAGTAACCTCTGGAGGCCTGTTTGTGCGAAGCCTCACGCCTCTGTGAGATGGCAGATTTTCCATGGGCTTCGACTCAGAACGACTAGAACGACTCAGCCATGTGGAAAAACAAAGATGGAACATGTCCAGAGCAGACTGTAAACAAGAACACTAGCTGCAGGGTGTTAAGAGCTTCATAATGTTTACAGATGCCATATCGACCTATTAGCCTAGTCATGTGCAATATATACAGTATGTACTGATGGACATTCTACTACCATGATCAAATGGCTGATTTGTGTTGTCATCATGCAATTTAGCATGTTTTGCATTGTGAGTTCTGCTGTTAAACATGCAATCTTGCATTTAAGTCTACTGTAGTTCAACAGTTCTGGTGAACCAAATGTAGCTCACAAGAAGACATGCAGAAGGTGCACAGTTCTTTAAGGGCAGTGCAATCTCACGCCCTCTGGTCATGTCCAATCTCAGAAGTCTTTCCCCCCTGAAACCAAAAAACAATGGTCAGTTCCTGTGGGCTTACAGCTTTGAAAATAAATACTGTATGCTGTTGAGTATGTGCGCATTATGTATATGCTGGTCTAAAAAAGGAGATATTCTAGTGAGAAAGGAGGTAATCATAAATAAAACAAAGTAGATTGTATATTTAACATCTGTTTTAGAGCATGTTGTAAGCAGATATGTTAAGATAGTAAAGCAGTAATGTTGTAGCCTATTTGATTTAGTCAATTATGCATACATCTGAACTCTATATGTTTTGTTTGTTTACTTGTGTGTTTGTTTATGCATATCATCATCGATCATGAATCCAAAATAATGTTTTATAATGATAAAAAAATAAAAAAATCTGGGTTGTTTTAAGTTAATTTTCATATCATCGTGTGGTCTTCTTTATACACGCAGCCTTTGACTTTGGTTTAGAGGTCTGCATTCCCGCGGCTCTCCTGAATAAAACGCGGTAGCGGTCGATAACTCTGGTGTAATCTGGTCTAACAATATCCTGTTCCCAAAGTCCATTCAGAACAGCATATCTGCGCTTTATTCTTATTACTAAAAAAAAATTGTCCCGCGCAGACCTACTTTGGTTCACCGCTGAACTGCACCGTTTGAACGTGAAGCCCACATCTGGAAATCGTGATCGTGTAGAGCTTGTGCAACTCTGGGAACCTATGGAATTTTAAGCACAAGCCAGAAGACAGTAATCTTTCCGGGATTTCTTGGAATTCTTGCAATACATGATACACTTATCATCCCTCCTGTGAAACTACAGCCTGAGAAAGAAGGCAGAACTTGATAAGTTGATTCTGTGCTCTGTTGAAACACATTTTAACACAGTATTGCAATAATATTCATTAGCTGCATGTACATTTTGCATAGTGTGCAAAACTATATATTTTTTAATGTATTATAGTGCCAAAAGTATTCATTTGCAACCCTTCCTTTGCAGTCCTACATTGTTTTTCTAAGCACTGAAACTAAACATTTTTTTTTTGCATTGGCGTTTGTTGGTGCTTGAATATTAAAGCTTGGATATTAATCCAAACTGCATATTTCCTTTCTTTTTTATTATTACATTTAATTTTGAATGTCAATATTTTTAAATAAAAGTCACAAAGAACAAAATACCTTTTTAAACACTGTATGTGTGAAGATCATAGCAGAATCATGATGTGCTGACATTTGTTTTTCTTCAGGTCTCTCATATTGACAGATATGTCTGTCCTTTGTCAGCGACACCTTGTTCATCACTTTGATAGTCCACTTTAAGTTCACTCCAGCAAGTAACAAACACAGCAGATACTTAAGCATTGCTATGTTTGTTCAGAACACCA
Organism: Sinocyclocheilus grahami; assembly: GCF_001515645.1. NCBI lineage: Eukaryota > Metazoa > Chordata > Actinopteri > Cypriniformes > Cyprinidae > Sinocyclocheilus > Sinocyclocheilus grahami. Next base: position 439,021 of record NW_015505670.1, read on the forward strand.
GTTTGTCTGTTTGTGGATATAAACTGTTGTGTTATCATTTGTAACGGTTTGAAATGACACGTAAGACAAGTATAAATCTGAGAGATCGCAGCACATATAGGGCTGTGCACAGTGATACATTCTTTAACCTTATAGGGGAGATGGGGCTAGTTGTCATGCAGGGTGGTTGTTACAAAGGCTGTAGGCCTGTCTTACTAATTATAAGGTATTGAGCGAAATGTCCAGTTGCACAAACTGTGTTGGACAGTTCGTGTAGCCCACATTTAGAAATCGTGATCTGTGGGAATGCTGAGAAAGTTAAAGGAGCAGCTGTAGAGCTTGTGCAACTCTTGGAACCTATGGAATTTTAAGCACAAGCCAGAAGACAGTAATCTTTCCGGGATTTCTTGGAATTCTTGCAATACATGATACACTTATCATCCCTCCTGTGAAACTACAGCCTGAGAAAGAAGGCAGAACTTGATAAGTTGATTCTGCGCTCTCTTGAAACACATTTTAACACAGTATTGCAATAATATTCATAAGCTACATGTAAATTTCAGAGAAATAAAATATAAGGTATTGAGCTAAATGTCCAATTGCACAAATTGTGTTGGACAGTTCGGGGCAAGTTGTCTAGGCAGTTTTTATGTGGTTTTAAATGTATGCAATTTATTAAATAGAGTATTTCTTAGCCAAATCAATGGTTTGATATCTTTATATGTTGCTTTGTATATTTTTTGCTGTTGCATAATGATAATGGTTGAAAAGTTCAATACATTTTTGTGGTCCAGCCTGTTAAATAAATAAAAAAAAAAGAGTAAAAAGTATGACTATTAGCCATTGGACTCTCCCCTACAGTATCTCACATAAAGTACATATCACATATACAGTACATCTCTCACATACATCTCATGGGAGGAGAGTAAAGTATGTACAAACTAAGATAACATGACCATAACTGGCATGGCTGCTGCTCTCCAAATGTACCATCTGGAATTCATTGACATCTTGAAAGAATAGCTGTATATGTATCAATGTGTACGTGGGGGGAATGGTGTCTGTTTGTATCACAGAAAGATAGAAATCGAGTTTAAATTGGTTTAATATGTATATCAGTCTTTACTTGCATGTATATACTTTGAAATAAGAGGCAGCTGGGAGATAAACAATCATCAATCCTTGATGAAGTTTAGTGTCCAATGTTAGTTTCCACAATTTATAGCCCTCCGACAGGTCATGCTCTTAATAGGTTTTGTAGCTCTCTTCACGACAACAGACACAGGTTGGTTCTTTAGAACGGGCGTTTTATTCTTAGGGTCGTCTTCTTTATGTCTTTCGCGCCTTTGACGTCTTAACAACCACAACGCCGTGAGAACTGTACACAAGTGAAAACAGTACAACTCAGGGTCCTCTGATGGCTATAAACACTCGAAGTGCATTCATGGTCATTCCTCTTCCTTGGTGGTATACACGCTCATGATGATGTTTCACGATTAAGGCTGACAAATGAGATTTCTTCGGAAGAATTGCAGGATGCTTTATGTCATGATGCAAGGTTGATCGCGATAACCGTCCTCCCACTCGGAGGACACCATTTTTGTCCAAGAAAGCATTTAACTGACGTAACTTGTTGCGTTTGTTCAGAGTGCCATCCTTTTGGAGTTTGAACCTCTGAATATCTTCAGCAAAGGCCTCTTCTTGAACTAGTTTGATGACGATGATTTCTGCTTCCTTTCTTTCTTCAAGACTGGTTGCTTCATTTGTTCTTTGTTGAACTCCTTTGAATTCTCTTACAAACCTCTTCAGCCTGGCAACAGCCCTCACTACTCGAGACCAGTCAGAAAATTTAGTGAATCGATTCACCATTGAATTCACTTCTTTCGTCTTAATTGTGTGAATGTGGGCCTTGCGAAGCTCAGGGTCAGTAATTTCTATTTCTCCCACCGTTTCCTCTTCATGTGGAAGATCTCTCTGCCACAGAAAGTCAGGCCCTTTCAGCCAGTATGAATCTTTCAGCTGAGCTGCACTAAGCCCTCTTGAGGCGTGGTCGGCAGGGTTGTTTTCGGAATTAACATGTCGCCGTTGTTTAGGGCATGTACTAGACCTTATGCTTTGAATTCGGTTGGCTACGAATGTGTGAAATCTCCTGGCATCGCTGTTCACATAGCCGAGGACTACTCTAGAGTCAGTCCAGTAATACTCTTGCAAGTTTTCAATCTCTAGCTTTGCAGAGATTGGGCATTATGAACTTGACTTGTAACTGGTATAGATTGTGGAATGAATGGAGGACTTGAGGCTTGGAGCACTTGGGTCGTGGCTGGCAGAGACTGAGGAATGAAGGGAGGACTTGTGAAAGTAGGAATTTGAAGTTCTCCAGCTGATTCAGCATCATGCAGCGAATCAATCGCATCAAAATTTCCTTCCACTTGATCATAGACCTTTACTCGAGCTCTGGCAGCGTTCAACTTCTTCACTTCTTCTAAGCGTTCAAGCTTTCTTTGCTTGTCCTGCATTGCTTGTTTTCTAGCCAGGTCCTCAAATTCAAATTGTGCTAAACGTTGTCTACTTTCAACCTCTAGCCTTTGAAGTTCTGATGTTTCTCTTTTTTGTTCCTCCAAAACTGCCAAAACTTCCTGAGATGCAGCAGCTTCAGCCACAGCTTCGTTTCTTTTGACTGAGTGAATGCTAGAATGGGTTGAACTGCATTTTGATTGCTGAGACAGTGGTCTTGATAAGGAGCCTGTCGAGTCCAATATTGATCCAACATCAGGCCAAGGTTCTTTCTCTACATCTGCCGCATGTCCTTCACGTTGCCTTTGTGCTCTTCTAACAATAAATCCTGAAAGCGATATGCATGCATCAATCCTACGTCGCAGGTCTTGTTCAGGAGTCTGCACTCGACGTAGCTCTTCATAAATGGCCTTGGTTTGGATTCCTTATCTGTTCAGCTGCCAAACAAGGCCTGTGTTATGCATGCGTCTACTGTTGGCTAAAACGGAATCTGAGGCTTTAATTCAGTAGAGCTGAACTGTCTCCTACAAGGATAGAGGACATGTGTAACAGGCCAAACAATTAATCCAAGGAGAGACAGAAAGCACTATTAATTGATTGCAGATGAACTGGTAGAGCATGGCGATAGCAATGCTAAGGTCAAGGGTGACATTCTCAGTGTACTGAAAAATGTATCTTGTCATGATTTGAAAGTTGCTCTTAAGCAGCAAGAGGGGAATATTTTCAGTGAATAACAACAAATTTCAATCTGTTCTTATCATATTCAGAAGACTTGGAATATAGTGCATATGGACTATAGTCATATGGACTAATTTAACAAAGTTTTAATGTTGCTTTTTTTGGAACTGTTGAATAGAAAACACCTGCATGAAAGTTCTTTAAAATTCTACTTTGTGTTCCACAGAAAAAAATAACAGCATACAGATTTAGAACACAAGTGAGTAAATGGTATATGCAAGTTGCTCTAGTGTGAACAGTTGTGTTAATGATTGTTTTTTAAACAAACATTTTGTTTAAAACACATGTAACATTTGTTGTGTCACCGAGCAAGTGATGGATTTCTTCAATAGAGTCAATGAAGCTCGAGAAGCAGAGTTCCAGAAGTCAAAATAAGACTTTATTAAACAAAGAAACAAAGCCGACATAACGGTAACCACATCTAATTTTCTGTCTGTCTGCGCATCCATTTTATATCTTTCTTTCCAACCAAATTAGGTAGTTCTGGTTTTTTATTGGTTATGCCTGTCTGGTTCGCCACAATTAATTACTAGTCCACTTGGTCCAATTTTTAATGGTGGAATTTGGCCAGATCAGCCATTTAAAAAAAAAAAGTTTACTCCGCTGCTTCCTATTGGTTAGCGGTGGTCACATGAGACATACATCAAACCTGTTTACATGTACCTGTCATATTCTGGAAATCACCCGAAGCTCATAGGGTTATTTAAGTTCACTGGTAATCCAATGGAAATCACCAGTACTGCCCAATGGAAGGGCCCTTAGACCTACAATCCTTAAGACATCCAGTAATTAAGATCCACCTGGTCGGATCGTTATGTCAGGAAAATACAGGGAAAGACAAGAGATTCAGTTGCAAGCGTTCAAAGGTTTATTTTCAGAAAACCAAACCGGTAACCAGCCTAGAAGAATGCCAGGAATGAAGATGCAGAATTCCTCAGCAGCGCAGGGACTACAAAGGGCAGGTGACCGAACCGGACGACAGTCTAAGGAACAACGGCCTCCACAGACAAAGCAAGAGATCCTCACAGTAGCAGGTGGATCCACAATAGTCCGACGGTCACGCCACAGGAAGCCTCCAACAACGCACAGATACGAGAGCAGCAAACCGGAGACGGGAGAAAACTGAACAGAGAACCAGAGTGAGCAAACAACGATCCGACAGGGAATGAGCAACAAACAACTCAATATAAAGGGTGCAGCTGATCAACGCTAATCAGCGATCATGAGTTGCCCAGTAACGCAGGTGACAGCCACACACGCACACAGACACACACACAAAACAAAGGAGGAATCCACAGACCTGCGAACCGTGACACCTTCAAAGCCATGGTACGTGAATGGCTCCAGAGTGGAACTGCAGTGATCCTTTTCCAGACACGCCATTTTGTTGTACTCACAGTCACTCTCAGGGCCTGGACCAAAATACACTCCATCAGGTGAGTTGATGGACGGATCTTCATTAAAATAGTTGTGCAGCCTAAGGATGACACCGCCACCATTGCCTACAGTAACCGTGTTGGGGATGTCTTCTGCATGCGGAATGTGTAGGAAACCGGTGGTCACCCAGGCAACCAAGTCCTTTAGAAGACATAATGAAGTTTAAGTCATAATTTCCATTAAATAAAAGTATCTGCTGAATAAAAACATTCTGATGAAGCGGCTCATTAATACCTCGTTGACGATCATCTCATTATCGTCAATATATTTGCTGAAGTCAACAAATGGGGACCACATGTAATTCTGATTGTACAGACTGCTACTAGTCTGCTCTTCATCTTTATGCTTGGTTAAAGCAACTTTATACCTAGAAGAAAAAAGAAAGTGAATGGGAGATAAACAACACGTCTAAAATATACATGTATCTCATTATTGTGTGCATGACTCAATACACTGAGGCCTTACCGAGCCCAGGATATGGACTTCTCTACGGACTCACTTTCAGGGAGGTGATCTCCAGCAAAGCTCACCACCTGAAGCCTGTAAGAGCGATGGTGGCCCCACTGATTAGTCTGATTCCTGGCTATATGAAGGTAACGGGGTGTCTTGGCACTATGAAGCATCGCTGCTTCTTTTTCTGTCTTGATTTGCTGCTCCACCAGTTGTGGTATCTTTGCTTTCTCTGAGGGCATCCATGGCAATGGCACTTCCTTATACACCATGTCTTTAGTCTAAAATACATTCTTCACACCTTCAAAAAAGAAAGAAAATGTTTTTAAACTGTTTTGGGACTTTTAACAGTATTTTTTTTTCTGTGGTATTCTTTGGAAGCTGATGGCCATATTTAGCTTTTCTATATAGTCAATTCCATCATTTTCATTATGACCAAAATGAAGGAACCCACAGAATCAAGACTCTGCTGTAGACCATTGTGAGATCCTTAAAGGGATAGTTCACCCAAAAATAAACAGTCTGTCATCATTTACTCCTCATGTTGTTCCCAATGTTGTTCTGTATGATGTTCTTATGGCATAATGAAAAATCTTATTGTTATCTGTTATTTGCCCATAAAATGACTTTCATTATATAATTAAATGTATATTTTGGGCAAACTATAGCCTATCCCTTTGATAATATGAAACAATTCATAAATATTGGTGAGTGACATTAATATCCATACGTCAGTCATCTTTATATCTTGAAATAGCCAAATGAAGGGTGTGGATGACATTTCTCAAAGTCGTAGTCAAGTCCAGCAACATACAGACAAATGAAAAGCCTATATTATGCTGTTTAATGTTACAAATGTTCCCAATGTTACCCGCTATTGGCATGTGACATGTCACAAAATGTCAACACCTAATAAAAGTTTTTATTTATTGGAAATGTTCAGTGGCTGATATCTCCACTGAGTAAAATGTAATTAATGTGACTGTAAATAAAAGTGAATCTATGTTACTGTTACTTTAGTAATGTGCTTGCTTGTTTTAGCTCTTACCTAAAATATCCAGGTCGACTTTAAAACGAGTATGGATATTTCCAAGGACATTCTCTGCAACCTGGTGGCCGTACTGCACATTTCCATCAACCTTAAAGGAGGATGATATGTAGCCAGTGGCGTGAACTCTCGCTTCCACGGAGCCGCTTTGATAGAAAATAAAGTCCCATATGTAATCATAGTTCCCTATTGCAGTAATAGTGCGGAACACCAGAGCGCTGTTTGCCATCCCACCAAACCCATTATGAAAGAAATCCGAGAAATGCCGTCGCAAAGGTCGCCCAATGTCATGTTCAAAAACTCAGATGGAGTTTCTGTAACGCTGCGTGACGTTGGTGTCAATATAGCGGTAGGTGTCTAGAAGGTGGCAGCGTACGGACAGTCGACCCCACGCACGAGCTCGTGAGCGAAGCGACCGATCCCGATACTTGAGTCCAGGAACTTCGAGAACAGACATCGCCTCCTGCACGCCGAGTGCGTACGCAATCCTTTCTCCTTTAAAACGAACATCAAACACCCGCATCCCAGTCAGAGAGCTCAAGCCAAACGCGAAGCTCCAGTCCAAATAAATCACCCGGTTGTTTTTAACGCTGAAACGTTTCCCTTGAAGGTAATACTGCTGTGGTCCTAAACCAGAAGGTTTTTTTCCTTGGCTTCAGCGAAGCGTAATTTGGGATTTCTTTGTAGACTATCTTTTTTAAACGACCCGCTTTGTAAATTACCACAAACTCATCAATGGTGTCAAAGTATTGACCGTTGTACAACAACCTGTCAACAGTCCAGTTTGACGAGTTGCTGCTTTCGTGATTGATCAGCATCTCGAAGCCCACAGGATGGATGTACATGCCACTGAAATCGCGGAAAAAAGAGATCCAGGTCTTGCGGTCTCCACTTCTGGTGCCTCTCGGCATACTTTCAAACGTCAGCAGCTCCCTTTGTCCTGGGATATAACCAAAACGTTCCGTCAGAGGTTTTTAAAGTTTTTTGGGGGGGGGGTTCTGTCCGCTGGAATCCAAGTAGCGCAGCACATCAGCCTTCTTCGGGAGCGAGAGGTCAATTAAAAAGATGAAATTCTCCGTGGGCTTTGCTAGGAACGAATGGGAGATATTTAAGTCTTTTTGGGCCCACATGTAGTCGCGAACAGACTTGTACTCCTCTGCTGTTAGGTCCACAAAAAAAAAAAAACTTTTATCTGAGTGCCTGAATTGTAGAGACTTTTGCGGCTGGGACATACATTTTGGAAGCCTATTTGAATTTAAGCATATCAACACAATGTTAATGATTACTGAGATGAGTCCCAGAAGTATCAATACGTATTTTAAGAGAGAATTCCTTGTTGTAGCGACTACGCCTCTCTTGTGCTCGAGGGCAACGCTCGGTCTCGAGCGTGAGAGTGCAGAATGGATCTCAGATACTACAGTAGGCTGGTAGTAAATGTTATAACCACACCCACCTGGGCTGCTCCCCTAAAGTTCAGACACGACCCCAGTGCTTTAATTAACATTTATCCATTTTACATTCGTTTTATTATCAATGCATGACCCTTTCTATTAATAAATCTAAGAGCCACATTGTGCGCAATTTTAGTGATCCTTGAATTTGTGTTTCAGTAGCACTCTAAATTGAATGTGCATATTTTAAAAGAATGTCAGATGCAGCTTTTTATGTAAAGGTTTCTTGACATTTGGATGAATCTAGTTAGTACAACAGAATAAACCTTTAACTTTTACAGATAAAAGCTTAAAATTGTGCATTTTATATATATTTTTTCTCACAGAAATTTAGCTAAATTGGTAAATGCTATTGGACTAAGTGTGAAACAAGCAATGAATAAGCAATGTCAACTGTACACTCGCTTAATTACAATATTTGCACAGCCTGTGGAATTCCAGACATTAGTTATTTTTTTTCCCTGGTTTTCATCATTTAAATCTAAGTTCATTTCCATTGAGGGGAGGAAGGAATGTTGCGCAACAGTTCTCAGGTTTATTTGGACATGCTCCATTTGTGCTTCAGGAAAATAATTCGATTTCTTGATAAGGTGTGAGTAATACAGAAAAGCCTTTTTTAAAATGATAATAGCTTTGATTCGGGCTCCCTCTGTCTTAGAAACACATTTGAATAAATATAAAACAGGAAACAGGAAATGCCTAAAAGTTAACTGAGGGTCATAGTATAATACAAAAACTCCCTCATGCAGACAACAATGCTCTTTAAACAAAAGTTACAACAAAACATCTGATTGTATTTGTATGTATTTTAGATTTATGATATCTCCAACCAAGTTCCCATTTTCATCGGACATTCAAAGAATATATAGCAAGGACTCCATGCAGTTTATTCATCTTACCCATTTTTTGTGAGTACTCCTCATTAAATGAAGATCCTGTTTAAACAATATTGTAGTATGCACTAAAAGCATCTATCAAATGCAAAAGTGTAATATATAGCCTAAGTACATATTGTTTTAGGATAACACTGGCTAAGAAATCAGATAACAAACCAGGAGGATTCATTGAGAAATTCACTTCAATTACACTTTTGCATACGTATGTTTTTAAATTATACACTATTTATATTCCTAAAGACGATGATTCAGGAAACAATATTTGTTTACCATTCTTTGTCAAGGTAGGGACTGTTGAAATTAGAATATGTTTTTTATAAGTAATTTAGTGGCCGATGGTGACCTTAAAATTCAAGCAGCAAAAAGTTCTTCCTGAATCTGGTTTTTGTTCGTAGATTAAATTACTCCTTACTCCCTCAGGACTTTCTGCAACAATGCATTTTTTTTCCTCAGGAAGCCCCAGTACTGCACTTGCAGGGTAGACTTAAGGTTAAAATCACAAGTCTGTGCTGCAGATATGAACTGCAGATGTTGTGCCAACAGCAGAGTGACCTGGAGATTCTATGCTTGTCCTGAGAAGGGTCTCGTCTGTCTGATTGCATCACAATTGTTTAACATTCATGTTTAAACATCTCTTGTGTGAACTCTGTTTTGCAATGGGCTGTGTGGTTTCCCCATCATAAGGGGGAGGGCAAAAGAGTAGGGCATTTTTAAAGTAAAAAAAGTGTATTCCTTGGATATGCCCTGATCTAGGATAAATCAACAAATACAGCTCAAGATAAATAGTAAGAAAAACCTATCAATGCAAAGCACCAATATTAAATTCACATCATAAATGTGTTAATCAAAAAACACAATCTTGTGCCACCAGAAAAATCAGGCCAAAAAGCCAATGGAATTGGTGCCCCCTGCTGGTCATAGAATTGACTGCAGTGGAATTTACTTGGAAAAAAATTGATCCCCCCCCCTCAGGAAAGTTTAAAATAGACACAAATGAAAAATAAACATATAGACACAGATAGTATACTAAATTTACTTAAAATTATCAGATAGATGAAGAATCAACAAAGTGATACTGATACAGTGAACAGATGTTTTAAGAGAAAGGTAGAGAAACAGGATAGATCACATTGACCTCTCGCATAACATGCTTGCTAACAAAGAGCGACGCAAAAACATTGGTATGCATGCGCATAGTGCGCAACAACTTACAAAACAAGACATTTTCCACCATATGATTTGTAATTTGCTTCACCTAAAACACTTATACAAATACGAAGGAATAGGAAAGCCATGCTATGATGAAAGCAATGTACGTGAATTTTACGTGAATGAATGTGTTACTATCAAATCCGGAAAAAAACGTAATTTTGACAATTACAAAAAGTGTTGCGACAGTACCCAGCACCCACAATAACCTGACAAGAAGAATAGCTTACGTTAAAAACAATATATAATACCATAAAAAGTAGTAACACAGATTTTCATCAAAATTGTAGGCTACTAAGCAAATTCATTAAGAGACATTCTATTCCTTGACGTAACAGAACGTTGCTATGCAACAAAAACAAAAACCTACTACGGCTGCTGCGCAGTGAAGCTTTACGTCATAGCTGTCATTACATGTCATTACGTAGACGCCTGGACATCTGTAATGACCAATCAGAAGCCAGGATCGGAACTTAAAAAAAAAAATAATAATAAATACAGCCCTTGGAAAGTAAATATGTACAGTTCACTCGCTGGGTGAATAGACAATAGGTTATTTATCACTGTACAGTACCAACATGTCATTACGTAGACGCCTGGACATCTGTAATGACCAATCAGAAGCCAGGATCGGAACTTAAAAAAAAAATAAATAAATAAATACAGCCCTTGGAAAGTAAATATGTACAGTTCACTCGCTGGGTGAATAGACAATAGGTTATTTATCACTGTACAGTACCACACACTAACCAACTTGATTCTTTCTTATTTATGGATCAAATTATCTTTTACAATACTAAGTAAATATTTTACATTAACATTCACGATTTTACCCTTTGAACCGATTCAAATGAAACCACTGCACATTAGATTGTTTCGCTTTGAGTGACGCAGGCATTTCCCTGTCAGCTGATGCGGAGGGCGTGTTTGCGTCGCTGATGTAAACAGAAAGGACCATTTTGATCAGAGAAATCTAGAAGCCAGGACACAGTAACTCATCAAAGCTTTTCAGTTTTCATCTATGCAACGCCTTAAATAGTACTCGCGCCATGGACTTCTATATCAACCTGAAGGTGAATTTTCGAGGGAATGCGAAGAGTTTCTTGCTGTCTGGCTCGGAGACGAAGAGCTGGGAGTCTATGGAGGCCACGGTAAGCAGAGGCTGATGAGGAGATGTCAGTCTGACCACTCACCTTGATGCCGCAAAGCCTTTCACCCCGAAGCCATCCGATGTCTGCCTCATGCGATTAGAGTAGGATTACTAGACATTTTTTGTGACAATCACTACTCGGTGTGCTGCTTCGACGAGCGGAATGGCGTAAAAGCTTAATCATTTAGAAAGAGAAGCCTTTCACCCCGAAGCCATCCGATGTCTGCCTCATGCGATTAGAGTAGGATTACTAGACATTTTTTTGTGACAATCACTACTCGGTGTGCTGCTTCGACGAGCGGAATGGCGTAAAAGCTTAATCATTTAGAAAGAATGGGCTAAGCGACCATTTTGATCCGAAAGCCCACGAATTAAATAGCAGCCATATTTATATCTAACAAAGTACATTATATCTGACGTGAGCAGGCCTTCCATCGATTAGACCACAATTACAAAGGGGTTTAGCAGAGGAGAGGAAACACCTGTCAGGTCTGTAGATCTCAGCACCAAGCTGTCTCAAAACCTTCTAAGTTCCCTTACTACACAGAATGATAGGCGCATAGATACCCAAATGCTGTCCAGGTGTGTAGCTCACTAGGTTTTGAAACACTGACTGCAAATCTGTTTCAAGCAAATGTCATCTGGTGGTCTAACGTTACTTGTAAGCATCGTGTAATCGTGTCAGTTTGGAATAATGGACAGCCAGCCGTTCGACGTGGCGATAGGCCAGACAGGGTCTATATCACCCAATGGGTTTATTTTGGGATACCACTGTACATTATCTCATTTATTACAAGGCTACTTACCAAATAAGTACATTAATATTATTAAATAATAATTTGAGTTTACAGTTACCTAATTTGCTTACTTGTGGAGACCGCGGACAAACAGAGAACACCAGCAGGAAACAGGTTGCCCGGATGAGAGGTCGGTTATGCCGAGTTCACGCTACACGGTTTTCAAAGACGTCGCATCACTGTTGGTTTCACACTGAACGACTATCTGGGGTGTGAAACCAACAGTGATGTGACATCTTTGAAAACCGTGCAGTGTGAACTCTGCATTAGTTATGTGCATTATGTCACTGTTTAAACTGCCCTATCAATCATCTTGTCACAGTTAACATCATCCACATTTCGTTTAATTTGATTTCCTACCGTATTGGAGAGACACGAAGAGGCATGTTGATCTGCTATTTGTGGGTCTATCATGCCGAGAACTCTGCTCATATGTTTATATAATGATGCATTTAAAAGTTAATGACCAAACGTATCATTATAAAAGTTCACAGTGTTGTAACAGATGAAATATAACGTGGATAACATTAAATTAATATTTTTCATCAGGTTAGACATTGATTATTTATCACTCAAATCCTTTCTCTACCTATTCGTCAGTCGCGTATATCCGCCATGTTTGTAGTAAAAAAAAAAAAAAAACTTTTTATGCGTGTTTGTAGTTCTAATCGAATCCTCGTCCACCGCGCAATGTGTTGTGGGCAATATTAGCCATTAGAGTGTGCATCGATCTGCACTTGAATTCTAACCGGAAGTAGGAGACCATCCGGGTATCTTTTGCATTCTTTTTTAAAACATACTATGATTTGGGACATACTAATTCTATGATCGAATATTATTTAGGACGGATAGTATGTGAATTGGGACGCAGCATCAGCCTCAGACGTCACGCCCACGGACCGTTGGCTGAACGCCTGATGCATATGGCACACAAAAGTGGAAACACTTCAGGAGTTTCGAAGTCGTCATCGGATTGGTTGAATTATACTGGATTTCCGGGAGACGTGTGTGTCGCGTTCTTTAACGTTCCTAGGGAAACAAAGATACCATGACGCCAAAGCCCCTCACGAAAGAAGAAAGCCGTCGTGTTTACAACTGTGACAACGACCGCTTATCAGGATCAACTAAACGCTGGATTCTAAAAAGTATGTGAAATATTTTAAGTTCGTGCACAGAATCTGTAAAATATGTCAGAGAGTTTTACACACCGGTCTGTTATTGTGGTGACATTTCCACGCAACATAAAACCATGTCTGCATTTGTGATCGGAGAAATGACAAACAACAAGCGCTACTCTACACTGCTCAAAACTCGCGTTTGACGAAGTCGTCATCGGATTGGTTGAATTATACTGGATTTCCGGGAGACGTGTGTGTCGCGTTCTTTAACGTTCCTAGGGAAACAAAGATACCATGACGCCAAAGCCCCTCACGAAAGAAGAAAGCCGTCGTGTTTACAACTGTGACAACGACCGCTTATCAGGATCAACTAAACGCTGGATTCTAAAAAGTATGTGAAATATTTTAAGTTCGTGCACAGAATCTGTAAAATATGTCAGAGAGTTTTACACACCGGTCTGTTATTGTGGTGACATTTCCACGCAACATAAAACCATGTCTGCATTTGTGATCGGAGAAATGACAAACAACAAGCGCTACTCTACACTGCTCAAAACTCGCGTTTGAATCATCAGTGGCAAATTTTTTTATATAAAAAATGTACTTGCAGTCTGTGAGTCAGAACAGCCGGCATTGTAGTCTACTCTCCCAGGATCAGGAAACAGTCCTCCATAAAATGTGCTGCACACATCTGGATATTTGGGTTGAAGTGTTCTGGAACAGTGTTGTAAATACAACGTAACCACTGATTTCTAGTCATGTCCTCTTTTGGAAGACCAAACAAAGTAGTTTCACTTTCACAACGAAACACACAGCGTCTTCACGGCATGGCGGCAGCAACAATACTACAGCCAGAATAAAAGCATAATAATTAATAACCAGAATAATAATTGCATGAACATTTGGGTGGCGTTATGCAAATCTTCCCACATCGTGACGTAGACATGTGGGGGCGTTTAAACGAGGCGCTTTAGGTAGGTGTGGCTGACTCTTAACTTTTATAAAGAATATCTCTTTGGATTTGAGACTTTAGTCTTTGCAACTTTACAGATCTTCTTTATGCACCAAGAGCTTGTAACACTTCAAAGAGAAAGAAAAAATTTAAATCGCATCATATGACCCCTTTAATCTAAAATAAAATATGCTATATAAATAAATATTCTCCGTGAGAGCAGAGACCAAAGCTCATGGCCAGTGGTGTTCGGACCGGAGTTTGTACCTCTGCTTAATAAACGGTAATCACCCTCGAGCCGTCAGCGCAGCGCAGGGGAAAGATTTTACTCTATCGCTTTGTTCTAAGCAACGGAGCTCGAAATTCGCAGGGGTAGGAGGGGGTAGTGACGCTGGGTGTAGCTAAAAATGTGACATTGTCTGGTGAGGTCCGGATGGGGAGTTACGGAACAGTCTCATATCGCATAATCTTATTAACTGTTTATCTCCTGAACTGCAACTTTCTTTACCACGCTATTCAGCATCAATCCTGCCATGCAGTCAATTTCACTGGTTAAGGTTAGTGTGGGGTAGGTTTAGGGTTTAGCATTTTTTGTAGCATAGTGTAGGAAATCAACACTTTAATTGACACAACCAATAAAATCTTTAGAATCAGCTGTGGGGCGGAGTTTGCACTGAAGTGGATTGGGGGAAAAAATTGCGCATGTGCCTGTCTGTCAATGGGAGGAAGCCAGGCCCTATTTTGGAGCTCCCACCCCGTTTTGGAGTTCCCGCCACCATTTGGAGATCTCCAGGCTGCAGTTATACCCTTGTCTGGGTAACAGCCGTTATTCAAAATGTTTGTCGACACTGGCCAATCAGAATCAAGTATATCTCATCAAACTAGTTAGTCGTCACAAAGTTGTTGTGTTAACTTTTTATATCTTCCTTTCTTCAGGTGAAAAGGTCTTTTGGCCTGTGTAATTTACAACTGACATATTTCGATGAGGAGAATGAAGAGGTGAGGGTGAAGAAGTAATGGCATGGCATTCTTATGCTTTTTCCCCAACAAAAACACGAGATGTACATAATACAAAATTGTTAATATTATTAGTTAATAATTCCATGCTTATTGTGTATGTAACTGTTTGTTTCAGGTATCAATCAATAGTCAATGTAAGTAAAATGTCTCAATCTGTATATAATAAAATAAATGGAATATATTTTAGCACAGCAAGAATATGTCATAACATTGATTGGAGTCGTTTTTCTTTTTCAGTGGAATATGAAGAAGCCCTGAAGGTAAAAAATTGTTGCTAACTCACTGTTAACTGCATATCACTCAATTAGAGCAGCGGTCCTCAACCAGGGGGCATCAGAACCTTTGAGAGGCGCCCAATAAGAATTAAAATAATTTAAATTCAAATATATTAAAACTAATTTAATTAAATATTAAAAACACAAAAAATAAAGATATATAGATGTACAACATTAAACTGACATCATATTTTTGCGTTTATTTATTGTGACTACAAAAGAAGTACCAGAGGTGCATGTCTGCTTAGATAGGAGGCCCTTCAAATATTCCTTTAGACAAAGGAGAGCATTGGACTAGCAAGGCTGAGTACCACTCATTTAGAGTGAATAGAGTGGCTACCGTGTATTAAACCCATTGTTTTAAAATCAACAAATGTTCAAAAGCAAATGCACTGTGGTTTTGTTTGTAATTGTAGAGTGCTGCACGACAGGGGAACAGACTACAAATGAATGTGTATGAGACGAGGGGCAGTAGAGCCACAGTGCCAGGACCGGGCCCACCACCAGGGTCGGGGGTGGGCTTGGGCCAGGTGAAACCTGGTATTGTTGGAGAACCCAAGAAGGGATTCAGGCCTCCTCAGCACTGCCCTACTTTGGCACAAGTGGTGAGTCGCAAAGTTCAGGCTGCAGTTCCAGAGGAAGGATTGGTAAGATTTTATAACCCAATGGTTTTGCACAGTCACAGAAGTAGCCACAGTTGTTCACTATTGTTGTATCAAATTATAGGCTGCAATTTATTTGGAATGGCGCATTAATTATAATATTATAATTAATCTAAATGAAAAACCATTAATGTTCTGATGTTAAAACCAAGTAATGTAATTGAATTCTGATTACAGTTTTATTGTAATTTGCATGAAATATGATATACATTTGATAAGGGTTTCCAGATTGATGATTATTATAATTTCCACCATTGTAAGTTAATGACTGGTGTATCACATATTCTATTTTAATATCCTGCTTTTGTTTTAAAGGTAATTGTAAATGAAGTCAAAGGTGGGAAGGCAGAGGATAAGACCCCTCCAGCTTGGTTCACTTCATACATGGAAAAGGTATGAGAAACAAGACATTAAAATCAGCATGAAATGAAAATCCTCCCTATCTGTTTTCTTAAAGCATGTTATTGATCTTATTGCGGACAAACCATTATTAATATTTGAGCACCAAATCAGCATACTAGAATGGATTGTGCAGATATTTAATTTTTAAATATTTGCTTTGACCTCACAATTTTTATTAACAAATCATAGCTTGATCTTCTAGTGCAATGGCAGACTTCTGTCTGGTGTTATATGCTGGATGTCTTCAATCATTTTGTCTGCATACAACTTACAGTCGACTGCAAGCTCGTATTCAGATCTGCCTCCATCCAATCAGCAGCCGATGCATAGAACCACATCCCCGTCCCACATTTTTTATAATCGTTTCACTCGGATGTACATTTCAATATGAAAGAAAAGATCTGTTGCTACTTCCATTTCATTGCAATTTTAAGAGTTGACAAATGTTGTACTGTGCCATAGTGTTTAAATTGATACTTCACCCGAAAAACGTTGGGTAGTTCACCCAAAAATTCTGTTGTTCCAAACATGTATGGAACATGTACATGTATTTTCTTTTTAACATTAAAAAATATATTTTGAAGAATGTGGATAACCAAAATATGAAAAAAAATACTGTGGAAGTCAGTGGGGACCAGAAACTCTTACATGTGTGGAGCAACATGTGGATGAGTATATAATGACAGAATTTTTATTTTTAGGTGAACTATCCTACGTTTCATTCTGATAGTTTTAGCAGTGGAGACAAACCCTAATATTGGAAACGTTTGTGTCTCAATGTTTTCTCTTCAAAATATGATAACTGCCACAGTTTAAGGATCAAGTGGTTAGAGAGGCAGTAGAGAAGATTTGCAGGGAGTTCTCTGGACAATGCTGCATCCATAAGCCAGTGGGAACAGAGCCTCAGGTTCCTGAGGTCACCTCATCCACTCTGCCTGGGGCCCCAAGTTCAGCTCCAGCCTGCAGTAGCTGTCGGGGCCAGACCGCAGGCGGTGGATACCAATGCAGGTTAGAGAGATCTCTGTGACATGGATGTCTGTATCCAAGGTGTGAATTAGGGGGGGTTTGTTGGGGGTTGGGGGGATCTGACCCCCCCTAAAGAAGGCTTGATCCTCCCTGATGGACGTCAAATCTAGATGTAGGGGGGGTCAGATAGAAAGACGCTAGCCTATGCGTAATATGGAGATTTTCTTGTAAATATTAATATGCATTTCTATAGCCCTGGCTGATTTTAAAATATAATTTTGGCAGCCCCTGAAATGGGTCGTATTGACATTACCTGAGCGGTTGAAGAATACGCTACAGCGCTCATTCAAAGACGTGCATTTATTGCTTGGATGGAGCATGAACACCTAAAATGCATGTGTAGATTCAGTCGAGTGATAAAGTTTACCCTCTTCAAATTAATGCTGTTGAACTGAATTTACGAGAGCTATCATTTATAACTGAATGCCTGGTCTAACGGGTGCCTTTAATTTTGTGTTTCCTTTTTTATGTTTCATTGTTTCTTTCTGCACAGTGTGTGTACCTCCTGCACTCTGTGTGAGCCATGTAGCTTCTCACATGATCCAAGCCACAACCTTGTGCGAGCCAGAACTCCCCTGTCTATTCCTGAGCACGGCTCCCCAGCACCAGATCACAGCAGGTGGGCATTTGTCCTCTGCTTTGGGTTGTCTTGGTGTTAAAGTTCAGAATAGTTAAACATATTTTGCTCTCCCTCTGAAGGTTCTACAGAAGGGGTGACCGGAGCTTTCGTAAGGCCGAGAAACAGCGTCTTAAAGCCGAGAAGCGCCAGCTCAAGGCGGAGGTGAAGGAGATCAGGAAGCAACTGAGAATGGAGAGGAGGGGGCTGCAGTGGAGCACTGCTGGAGAAGGGAGCTCTTCACCCGTCCTGCTGCAGCCACGTGCCACACAGGCAAATAGCCCAGAGTAAGAGCTTACACCCCTTTACCACCTGAGGAAGAGCATATTAAAGTGATAGTCCCCCCAAAATTTAAACTTCTGCCATTTACTCAACCTCGTGTTGTTCCAAACTTGTATGATGTTATTTTTTTTAAGAATCATTATTGCCATGAACAAAGACCTGACCTTTTTGGCAGCTTTTCACATTTCACATCATGTTAGTCCTATATTTCAATTTCAACTGCATAATAGGGGTGTGCAATATATTGTCTACAATAATATCTTAATTGTTGTTTAAACGATATGCGATTTGACATTGTCGAGTATATCGCAAAAACACACCCAGAGAGTGCACGCATACACTGAGATGTAGGTCAGACTAATGCGTAAGCACATTTTTGAGTTAACGCTTTCACTGTGTGATTTAGTCTATTAAAATACACTTAGAATTCCCCTGAAATTCAAGAGAAGGGGGCAAATATGCTCCCGTATGACTTTATATATGACGATATTTATATCATCTGATATAGTTAATATCACACAGAGAACAGTTTTTTTTTCTCCAAATATCAGTACGATTGCAAATGTGATATTGATTTTATAAAACAGTCCAATAAACAAGAAGGTAATATTAATTGACTTACATTTTGGACAGTTCCTGTTTTTGCTGTATTTCATTAACGAAAATAGTTTCAAACAAATCCACAGCAGAACTGTTTTGTGTCTCTGAGCAACACACAACGGTGTTTCGTTACTGAATCAATCAGCTGTTTGAACTAATCGGTTGAATGACTCAATGACTCACTCATGAAGTGATTTGCCACCTACTGGCAATTTTAGGTTTATATTTAAAGTATATTTTCCCCTTCCCCCCCAAAAATTATTTCAAATATCACTATTGAACGTTTTGTTTTTAAAGGTGACATATCATGAAAATCGGACTTTTCCAGGTTTTAAGTGCTATAATCAGGTCCCCGGTGCATCTACTAACCAAGGAAACGTGAAAAAGATTAAATAATTACATTTAGTCATTTATTAATATATAGTATAATAATTCAAATAAAATTTTATATTATTATCTAAAATGTCTGTTAAAAAGGTTTTTTTGGAAAGAAATTATTAACGACATATTAAATAAAAAGAGGCTGTAAAGAAATTTACAATGTTACAAAAAATATTATGTCAGTCCCACAAAGGAAAAAAAAAACACCCCAAAGTGTTAATTGGCTGAACTGATCGCAACAGTTTAAAATGTAATTAGTGATAATAAGATGCCATTTAATTTACACTATCTTGGTTGCAGTCGTCCTAAACGTCCATGCCCACTTGCTGTGCCAGCTATGACAGCTCTACTCTTGGATGAAAACCTGCCTGATGGATCACGTCTGCGTCCTGGGACCAAGTTCATCAAATACTGGAAAATGAAGAACAGTGGCAGAGTGTGCTGGGACTCTGAGACCAAGGTACACTTTGACTCTTAAACAGACACACACCAATCTGTTTACACACATACACAATAAAAAATCTGAACCTGATTGTGTCCCATTTTGGCCTCAGTTAAAGTTCATGTGGGGGAACTTGGCAGTGGGCTCCGGTGAAAGATGGCGGGAGGTCGCAGTACCCACAACACAGAGAACAGTTTTTTTTTCTCCAAATATCAGTACGATTGCAAATGTGATATTGATTTTATAAAACAGTCCAATAAACAAGAAGGTAATATTAATTGACTTACATTTTGGACAGTTCCTGTTTTTGCTGTATTTCATTAACGAAAATAGTTTCAAACAAATCCACAGCAGAACTGTTTTGTGTCTCTGAGCAACACACAACGGTGTTTCGTTACTGAATCAATCAGCTGTTTGAACTAATCGGTTGAATGACTCAATGACTCACTCATGAAGTGATTTGCCACCTACTGGCAATTTTAGGTTTATATTTAAAGTATATTTTCCCCTTCCCCCCCAAAAATTATTTCAAATATCACTATTGAACGTTTTGTTTTTAAAGGTGACATATCATGAAAATCGGACTTTTCCAGGTTTTAAGTGCTATAATCAGGTCCCCGGTGCATCTACTAACCAAGGAAACGTGAAAAAGATTAAATAATTACATTTAGTCATTTATTAATATATAGTATAATAATTCAAATAAAATTTTATATTATTATCTAAAATGTCTGTTAAAAAGGTTTTTTTGGAAAGAAATTATTAACGACATATTAAATAAAAAGAGGCTGTAAAGAAATTTACAATGTTACAAAAAATATTATGTCAGTCCCACAAAGGAAAAAAAAAACACCCCAAAGTGTTAATTGGCTGAACTGATCGCAACAGTTTAAAATGTAATTAGTGATAATAAGATGCCATTTAATTTACACTATCTTGGTTGCAGTCGTCCTAAACGTCCATGCCCACTTGCTGTGCCAGCTATGACAGCTCTACTCTTGGATGAAAACCTGCCTGATGGATCACGTCTGCGTCCTGGGACCAAGTTCATCAAATACTGGAAAATGAAGAACAGTGGCAGAGTGTGCTGGGACTCTGAGACCAAGGTACGTTTTGACTCTTAAACAGACACACACAAATCTGTATACACAATAAAAAATCAGAACCTGATTGTGTCACATTTCGTACTCAGTTAAAGTTCATGTGGGGGAACTTGGCAGTGGGCTCCGGTGAAAGATGGCGGGAGGTCGCAGTACCCACACTACAGCCAGGTCAGGTGGGTGTCATCAGCGTGGCACTTTGTGCTCCAACGTTAGAGGGCACCTATACGTCCCATTGGCGCCTGGCACACAGAGGAGAGCAGTTTGGACCACGTATCTGGTGCAGCATCGTTGTGGATCCACATGCTCCTACAGCAATCTGTGCTGACAGGCTACTGGTGTCTCCCTGTGTCACCCCGCAGGTAAGACAATGGTCCAGAGACAGCCTCAACCAACCTAGAAATTTTCTTTATATGTGCAGGTGTTCTAATATACATAGGAATATATAAAATGGTCAAATCAGTGTTATTATCATAAAAAGAAATTAAATTTAATCTAAATGTAAAAAATTTTGTTAACTGAAAAACACAAAAAAAAACAGCAAAACTGGAGGAACACAGAAACTTTACTTAAATACATTTACTTGACTCCAAAACTAAAATAAAAACACAAATTATTTTTTGTTTGCTTTTGATGGGTATGTTATACCACAACTTACAACATTTTTTACAACCATTACAGCCCACCTGCAGTAAACATGAAAAATGCTGGTAAACTTTTTTAAATGAAACCAGTTTAACTTTCACAGCCCTGAAATTACTAAAGCTAAAAATAAAAACTAAATAAACTGAAACTAGAAAACTATATAATGGAAACTAAACTAAATTGAGAAGACAAATTGAAAATAAGAAAAGTAATAGTTACCCTGGGTCATATACATTTTTTTTTTTTTTTCCCTGGGGACCAAATATAATATATTTTAGGTTTTTGGCCAGTTTAGAGCTATTGTTAGTTTAGTTTTGTCATTTTTTTTCTGTAGCCATTTTCACCCTGTCTGGCACTTTCAGGAGAAGTCTTCCCGCACTCTTGAGAGGGAGGAGAAATGCCGGGCCTCAAGGGAACAACTACTTTTGTCAGTAAACCAGGACTGTGATCAGGAGTTCTACATTCCATCTGTAGACTTACTCACAGCTCAGGTATGACCAAACAACAATCAGCATGATTCACAAAACCCATCTTGTTTGATGAAGAAAGTTTGTCTCTATTGTCAATTCCACACTCTTTATTATGTTTTTTACTTAGGACTTACTGTCTTTTGAACTGCTGGACATCAACATTGTGCAAGAGTTGGAGAGTGTGCCTAACAACACTCCTGCAGGTAACTTCAAATCTGGAATAAGTCTGTAAGGTGTTTCTAAAAATTAGAATGAACGACTTTTATGGATGATGCATATTAATTTTAAACAGTAACGCTTAAAAAAATGTATAGATTTCTACCTTTTCTAATATTCTCTCTCTCTTCATCTCTGTAAATATATGAAGACATTACTCCATGCATATCACCTCTGCCCCATGAGGGACCTCTACAGGAGAAACCAACACTGGGACTCATCCAAGAGGAAACAGAAGCCCAAGGGGTCAGCAGCATCCTGGGTAAACATTCTACACTTTTCTCTGTCTGTTGCTGTTAGTGATTGTGTAGCTTGTTATATTTGTGAACCTTCTCTGATGTCATACTCACAGATGTGGCCCAGGGGACCGAGTTAGAGGGCATCCCAGCACAAGAGAAAGGAGAGGAGAGCATCACTGGGCCTCAGTTTGTCAGTGCATCTGTTATCCGCTCTCTCACCCTGGAAGTGACCCGTGAAATAGCAGAGCATAGGGCGCTTTGTGGGAGATGCCCAGCTAAAGGTTTGTGATGGCAGCTGTGGGAAGATGCACCTTTCTGCTTTTCCTGGAAATTACAGTAATTTTTTTAAGTAGGTAGCACATCAGTCAATTTCAAAGCTTCTCACTTGACCATGTGTAATCAGACTGTGAATAATGTAGAATAACTGTATTGGTACTTTTTCATTTTAGTGTTGACTTGACAAGTACTTTCAATGTCTCTAGTAAGCATTTTGTAGTAAAACTATACACTACTGTTTAAAAAATTGGGCCAGTAAGATTTTGAAAAAAATGCATGAACAAATGGCGCTTCAACTTGCCAAAAGAGGAGGCGCCATAGAGCAGTCGGCTCAGAGCGCTATTCGTCAGAATTTTTCTCCTTCAGCAAAGAAAATCATCTCCTTGCTGGAAGAAAGAAGCCAAAGCAAGAAGTTCAGCCTGCTTCTCACCGTAGAAGAGCCCCTGCAGAGGAAGATCGCCTAGCAAGCCTTCCCCTGCGGCCATCCGACGACTATACAGTGGGGAAAATATTTATTTGATCCCCTGCTGATTTTGTAAGTTTGCCCACTTACAAAGAAATTAAGGGTCTACAATTTTTATGGTAGGTTTATTTTAATGGATAGAGACAGAATACCAACCAAAAAAATCCAGAAAAAACACATTATATAAAGGTTAGAGATTGATTTGCATTACAGTGAGTGAAATAATATTTGATCCCCTACCAACCAGCAAGAATTCTGGCTCCCACAGATTGGTTATGTGCCCATGTGGAACACAGATTAGTCCTGTCACTTTAAGAAGTTACTCCTAATGTCAGCTCGTTAGGTGTACAAAAGACACCTGTCCACAGAATCTGTATCTACCATTCCAACCTCTCCCACCACCATGGGCAAGACCAAAGAGCTGTCAAAGAATGTCAGAGACAAGATTGTAGATCTGCACAAGGCTGGAATGGGCTACAAGATGAAGGAGACTACTGTTGGTGCGATTATTCAGAAATGGAAGAAATACAAAATAACCATCAATTGGCCTCGGTCTGGAGCTCCATGCAAGATCTCGCCTCATGGGGTAATGATGATTATGAGAAAGGTGAGGGATCAGCCCAGAACTACACGGGAGGAGCTTGTTAATGATCTTAAGGCAGTTGGAACCACAGTCACCAAGCACCAGTTACCATTGGTAACACACTACGGTCTGAAATCCTGCAGTGCCCGCAAGGTCCCCCTGCTGAAGAAGGCACATGTACAGGCCCGTTTAAAGTTTGCCAAAGAACATCTAAATGATTCAGAGAAGGCTTGGGAGAAAGTGCTGTGGTCAGATGAGACCAAAATTGAGCTCTTTGGCATCTCGACTCGCGGTGTTAGGAGGGAGAGAAATGCTGACTATGACCCCAAGAACACCATCCCTACAGTCAAGCACGGACATGGAAACATTATGCTTTGGGGCTGTTTTTCTGCTTAGGGTACAGGACGACTTGCCTGCATTGAGGGGCAAATGTACTGTAAAACGGGGCCCATGTACTGTAAAATCTTGGACGAGAACCTCCTTCACTCAGCCAGAACACTGAAGATTGGTCATGGAGAAGTCTTGAAGGATTACAATGACCCAAAACATACCGCTAAGGCAACAAATGAGTGGCTCAAGAAGAAGCACATTAAGGTCATGGAGTGGCCTAGCCAGTCTCCAGACCTCAATCCTATAGAAAATCTGTGGAGGGAGCTGAAACTTCGAGTTGCCAAACGACAGCCAAGAAACCTTAAGGATTTAGAGAGCATCTATAAAGAGGAATGGATCAAAATCCCTCCTGAGATGTGTGCAAACCAGGTGACCAACTACAAAAAACGTCTTACCTCTGTGCTTGCCAACAAGGGTTTCTGCACCAAGTACTAAGTCATGTTTTGCTTGGGGATCAAATACTTATTTCACTCACTGAAATGCAAATCAATTTCTAACCTTTATATATTGTGTTTTTTCTGGATTTTTTGGTTTGTATTCTGTTTCCGTTAAAATAAACCTACCATAAAAACTACAGACCCTTCATTTTTTTGTAAGTGGCCAAACTTACAAAATCAGCAGGGGATCAAATAAATATTTTCCCTACTGTAGGAGCAAATTTCTGAGCAAATTTCCTGCAACATTGTTGCTAATTTTGCAGCGTGAGTGTGCCCTGCACACTTCACACGGGCACAGTGAGCACGCCGCTTGCCTAGGCCGTGCCCATACTGAGGCTGTGCTCACTGAGACATGTTCTCGTAGTGAGAGCAGTCTGAGGGTGCATTCACACTTGTAGTTCGGTTTTCTTGGTTCGTTAGGTCCGGACCAAAATAAGAAAACAATACATTTGGTCCTGGTCCTGGTCCGCTTAGCGTTCACACTAGCATTTTTTACAGTGAGCCTAAAGATACCGCACCTAAAGGCATAGTGATATGTTCACAACCTGATTGGTCGGGTTAAATGATGTATATTTTGTGACTGAACTCACCAAACACGCCAAGCAAAAGGTGCGTTCGACTTAAAGCGGGGCTGCGCAGACTGATCGGTGTATGACATCAAAGTACCCATTCACCGATCGGTCTGCTAAAGTTAAATACACCTAATGCCGTCTGCCGGACTAAGCACGCTTATTGTTGCATGTACATATGATTATATTTTTACCACCTGCAAACTCACAAAGAGCTCATAAAAGGCACTTTACCTCCTCGCCACAACACGTTTGCCCTCTACTCATTTTGTTTTGGATACACCGTTCGTTCCGTGTCGTCAATCCATGTCGCATAGCGTCGCATCTTGGCATTACATCTTGTTTTTGGTTCGTTTAGAAGTATTTGGTCCGTGTTGCGTTTATATTTTATTCAAACCGCACCAGAGTTCATTTGGAAGTGGACCGAGACCCATCTTTTTAGCAGTCTCGGTCCGCTTGTTTGGTGCGCACCAAGGTTCAGATGGCAGCGTTCACACTTACTTAAACGAACTGCACTAACAGCAATCGCACCTGTGTTCATTTTAGGTGAACCAAACATGACAAGTGTGAACACACCCTGAGTCTCACCCTACTTCGCTCGCTGATCACCTTCTTCTTTAATCCACCGGCATGTTTTACACCTGGTAAATGGTGCCCTTTTGGCGGGTTGAAGTGACATTTGTTCATGCAGCTACACAAACGTGAACAAATCAGGCTTCAGTATCAGATTGAAGAGGAGTTTCCCCATTAGCGTGTTAAACACAACGGTCGTTCCCTTATCTCAGGGAACCGAGGTTACATTAGTAATTGGAGCAATTTTTCTTACAAATAAATTCTGTTCTTATGAACTTTATTACTTTCTATGAAAATATTGTTCTTATGAATAAAAAAAAAAACATCACGGCAGTGCAGTAATGTACATTGTTAGCAGTGTTTATGTAGAAGGTAGGTAAAGAGTTTCTAAAATTATTTTTATAAATTTTTCCCATGTTAAGTGGTGCGTCCAGCCCCCCAAGGTTCAATGTCACTTTGTGAGAGGAAATCAGAAAAGGTTTCAGAAACAGGGCTAATATCTGCTCCAGCCCCACTGAAAGTAGAGACGGCACGAATCTCCAGCCCAGCTTCACCACAGATGGAGACCACTGATATAGCTGCTCCCCTGCTTACGCTTCCAGCAGAGCTCATTAGCACAGGTAACAGGGCATTGAGAATATTTATTTCTGACCATTTTCATTTTGTACATTGCAAATTTTGTAATTGCTTAAAGGTGATTGAAATAACTTCTTACCAAAGACAGTAAATGTTTTTAGCCATTAAAGTGATTGTTCGTATGTTTAGATGAGGGTCACGAGTCTGACATCGAGCAGATCCTGGTGGAACCTGCAGGTGGAGATCCGGTAGAAGAGGGAGAGGAGGAAGTGGATAAGAAAGAGCAAGTGAAGGACACAGAAGCAGCTAAGGAAACACGCAGCAGAACTTCATCTGCTTCTTCAGAAGACTACATAATCATCCTCCCTGATTGCTTTGACACAAGCCGTCCATTAGGAGAGTCCATGTACAGCTCAGCCCTGTCGCAGCCTGGAGAAGAGCCTGCAGAGGGGAGCAAACTAGAATCAGTGGAGACCGAAGAGCTCCAGAGCCCTGTTGCTGCTGTTAGTGCGGATGCTAATGACATGCTCTGTGCCTCCCAGACTCTGGATGCTGTGCCGCTCACCCCTGTGATTGTAGTGGCACCACAATCTTTGGTCAAAACCTGGTAAGTTTATACAGAGCACAAGTCAGCAGTAATAGACTGGGCTCAGAGGTCAGTTAAACTAGTGATGCATCCAAATTTTGCCAACCGGAAATTTTGCCAGCAGAAACAGCAAAACATAGTTTTGCAGGGCCAAAATCATTGACTGAAACAGGGATGAATAATCAGGACTTTTCCGGTGATGCATTTTGACAGTGTTAAAAAGGGTGCTAAAGTAGTATAAGGTCCACCCAGTTGGCCCAAACAGGGTATCCAATGGTGGCTGAAGGTTATGGGGTAACAAGGTGACAACATGATCTACTAGAGTCAATAATTTCAGAGTAAACATAATCAATTAAAATATAACAATTTATTATCATTCAGGTAAATCTTACTCGGATAAATCTAAGAGTAAAAGATGCATACCTTGCTTAAGAAAAATACATAGTATGGAGTGTATACACTACGGGCTCATCTGGCTACAGAAGCTCGCTGATCTTTTTGCAGCATTTCCTTAAGTACCCAGACCACGACAAACATTCACTTAACGGAGACAGAAACTAACAATTAGAATTTGCATTGATCAAGGCCTAGACGTGGAGAGTTTACACCTTTTGGGGACAGATGGTAATTTGCATGAAAGACACTGGGAAAGAGCACACCCTCCACATTAAACAACATATCTCTAAACTCTTAGGATCTGTATTACCTTTTAGTTTACTCCTTGTAAGTTTGAGACCATTCTACCAGTTGCAATGAGACATTTCAAATGATACCAAACATGACTGTGAATATCACTTGCATTCATGTGGAACATTATATTATGATATTGACCATTCTGAGTGAGCCGAAGGAAGTGGACGAGGTTGAGAAAGACAAATGTCTGTATGTTAAGACAAAAGACAAATTAACATACAGACAGGAAACAAATGTCTGTATGTTAATACATTGTGTTTGTATTGTCCGTATCGCAGAAGATCAAAGTGTCTGAGGTTCTTTAAGTCTTACAGTAGCAATATGTAAAATGTGTACAGCTAAAATATCGAGAAGTGACTCATTGCAAAGGACTTTACTATGAATGGCTTATTTTCATCTGAGAACATGACATGCTGAACGGCATACTAGTTAACCAAACTGTGTTTTTAACCCAAGTGTTTTCAGCTAAAAGTTTTAATTTTGCTTTCTGTGTTTCTGTAAAAAAAAAATAATAATTTCAGTGCTTCACTCATTTAAATCTGGAAATAAATGTTTTTTATTTATTTATTTATGGGGGGTACATTGACCACTCACAATATCCTGCCCTAAAACTCTGTATGCACACATTCCTATTCCATATCACAGCCTAGATTTCCTTCATCACATCCTCATAACTTAATGTAACTGAAACTGATATGTTAAATTTAGCTTAATATATCTAAAATCTCTTTATCCAGCACAGAGACACAAGAGCAGATAGAACATGGAGCAGAGGAGCAGGAGAGGAGTAATCCTACAGAGCCAGGAGAAAAGGAGAAAGGTGAGTGGAAACACAATGGGATATTAAAGTATTAAGCCATCACAGGTTGTGAATTAGTGCCTGCCTTTTTATATGATTATGGGGTGTTAGATGTGATACAAAGTAGACAATATGATAAAAGATATACAAAACTACATTTGAAAGTTGATCTGTTTTTTTTTATTTTTTTATATATATATATATCTAGACTCTGAGCCTAATCAACCTGACCCTGAGAACTCGGTAGCATCTGCTAAGTCTGAAACAGAAGAGCTCAGGTGAGTTACACAGCACACAACCACTCGTTTCGTCCTCATGGAAATGATTGCATTGTGTGCTTTTCTTCACTCGCATTCTTTCTCTCTCTCAATATTGTCTCTCCTCAGGGCTAATAGCATCACAGGTGGATTGGTGAAGGGTGCCCTGTCCGTGGCAGCATCTGCCTATAAAGCTCTTTTCACTGGACAGACTGGGTCTGAGAAGGTGAGTTTGGGAGCCGTTCATGCAGGATGCAGAATGGAAAAAACATTTTGAAATAATCTGAGCTTCCTTTCAAATCAAAATGTATTTTGCCACTGTGTAAAAATAATAACATTAGACAGTAAATACATGTACATAGTACTGTATAAGTGCCTAGTGTACAGTGAAATATTTGGGACATATATCACTAGTAAAAAAACTTTTTTGGTTGTGTAGCTCCCAGAAGATGCCGCTTCTCATGACGCCATGATGGCCGTGCTGGTAGAGATGGGCTTTGGTGACCGAGCACTAAATCAGCGTCTGCTACAGAAACACAACCGCAACCTGCTGGATGTGGTAAACGAACTGGTGCAGATGACTGACAACGACTGGTACACAACACGCTACTGAGATGCTGGTCAATTATTTTGTTTCTCTTATATCTCTGTGTTTTCATTTTCTTTTTTTTCTCTGTGCAATCAGCAGCCCATTCCATGATACAGACTCTTTCGTTCCATTTTGGTTGTAAAGATAGTGTGTGAGAATCTGTCTGCTCCAATAATCATTAGAGAAGCAGTTCATCACCATTATAACTGTGCTTGTTAAAGTTTGTTGTTAGTGGGCATTAATGTTTTCACAAAGATGATCATGGGTAGCTAATGAACACTAATAGGTATTTAATAATCCAAAGCTATTCAAGAAATATGCCATGCTTTTAATAAAAAATGATTTAAAAGATAGTGTAATTAACAACAAATCATTCTAATAGTTAAATATGAAAAGCTCTGCAATGTGACTGAATATTTTTAATATTTATAGTGATTTGTGTTACCAGGTTAAGAACATGTTTTGGAAAAGTGCAATCGATCTGACTTTGTGTGGACTCTTAATCATCAGCCAAGACCAAATAGATTAATTACTTATGTCATCTTTACATGGACACAATATGAAAAATTTTATTATTCCTTACTGGAGATGTCAATATTAAGTTTAGTGTGTGAATGTGTGGTTTTTCCCAGTAATTTTGAACTGCTGTTGCTTATAATACATGTGGGAATTATTATTATTATATTGAAGACCATTTATTTGTTTCTAAAAAGTCCACTAAATAGGGCACATACTGCACTTTGTTAATGCGTTGCCATTTAAATATCTGAAAAATGTCATGGCTTGATGCAACAATGCATTTGAAGACTTAAATGGACTGAAATGGACAGTGTAGAGTATATTAATTCATGCTTTAAATGGTCAAAGAGGCAAATGCAATCATGACATATTTGACTCTTTCTTGGTAAGATGCATCAAAGTGAGAGACGAAAAAACAGCCAACTGTTCATTCCAAAAAAAATAAAAATCAATCAATCAAATCATGCAAATTATATATATTTTGATAATTAAATAGCTATTGTATTTAGTGTGATGAAGAATCACACTAAATACACTAAATACTCAGCACTTTTCTTCAACGGGAGATTTTGAAACTACCTACTGTCTAGAGTGTGGAAAGCATTCCGTATACATCATTTACTGTCTCCTGATTTGCTTTAATCCATGAAGCTCTTACAAGTGGTGCAGCCATCATTTAACTGACCGATCATCACCCACTTGTTTTTCCAGAGCTAGGGTTTAAACATATGTTTTAGCACATTCCTTAGGTAAGCCGTAAGATGGTCTTGGTGCTTGCAGCAATCAGTAGAGGTTCTGGGTGGAACTGTCTGGATCAAGTGATTGTAAAGCATAATTAGTGAAGGCAGATGCGCCTCTGTGTTTGATGCCTGAATGGAGTATTCAGTGTCTCTGCATCCAATGTACACATCTGTCTGTAATAAATATCCTAATAAGTCTTACTTCTGCTTTCAGTCTTTGATAACAATGCACCACAAAATCCAAAATATAGGGTTCTTTAAAGAGTATTAAACTTTCCCATTACACTTAATCCACATGCTAGAAATATAGCTACTGACACGTTTGGAGCGGCTTGTTTTATAATATAGTTCACATGGCTAAAAAAATTGCTGCGTCACCTTTATTGTGGATTGTGTGTAGGAAGTTATGCACACTGCACACTAAAAGCATCTGCAGTTTTTTTTTTCTAGCAAACCACTAGTTTTCAGAAAGTGCAATCTTTTTCTCTCCATTGATAACTTTACACATATTTATTGAAAAAAAGACAAGGAAGTTTCAGTGAGACTAAACCGTGATTTAGTGTATTCATCAAGGTTTCTCTTTATTTTAATAGACGTGCATGCTTGCAATACAAAAAAAATTATTAACCACAATCACATTATAAATGTTGATTTATTAGTCAAGATTTTATGTAATTGATGTAAAAAAAAAATCACCTCAGTTTAAGAGTTTAAACCTGCACTATAAACCTGGTATAAACTATATAAACTATAAAGACTTAAGTCTTAAATGCAGAGGAATGTTATTTGAATATAGAGGCAAGCCTATTCAATGCTGATAACTGCACGTTTCATATTAAGATAATTATACAATATGTTGCAGAAAACCCAAATTTCCAATAATCCATGTTCCAACCAGACAGAAAGCAGTCACATTACATATTATAAGGCTTGCACCAACATTAAAAGGGCCATAGAGTCCACTCCAAGTTAACAGAGCTGAGTAAAAAATGTATGGAGACATTCAGTTCATATCATATATAATAACTTTTAGTTTTAACAAAACAAGTGCCACATGTGCCACACAACACTAAAAGACTCCGAGACCAAAATATTTGATGTGTCAGAAACGTGTAGTGTATTGATGTGGACAGATCTCCAAAAGTCACTCTTTTCAACATTTAAGACACGTAAGATACACAATTTAAACAAAAACCATAATCCCCCATATAATTCCATACTCTGAAAAAAATCAGTTGTGTATGCAAAGCTGGTATAGACAAGTAGGTTTGTGCTCTATGATGATTTTCAAGTTTTTTTTTTTAGCTGTTTAACTGGATTTTCTTGCTGTTTCTTTCCCTTCCAAACTAAACTAAGTCCTCAACAGTTCTGGAGGTGTACTACTGCATGTCTACCAAATGAAGAGATCATGCTTTAGAGATATTAATAACAGATCATGAATGTAGTGTGCAGGATTGATATACATTACTTAAAAAAAAAAAAATTCTATAAATTTCAAGTTTTCATTCAAAGTATTTTTTTTGCATTGCTACTGTAAATGGTGAAACCTGATATCTTTCATCATTAATGGGAAAATGAAACTAAAATACTATTTGCACGTAGTAATCCTGAGCTTATCAAACCTCCAGGCTAACACATGCAAACCTGCATGATTTCCATTTTGAAAATGTGTATATATATAGGAGCTCAAAATAAAGTCAAATAAAAGAATCTAATCCCTGAATTTTTACCTGCAATAGGGCCCCAATACTAATGTTCCTTCTTAGGCCTGAAAAACAGCTTCTTAGTAAGCATGGACGCAAAGCAAGGCACTTGTTTTTTGCCTAAAGCAGAGCGATCCTTGGAGTTTCCTACGCTGCGGAAGGAAACCTTCCTGTTAACAAGCATCAGGATATCAGTGAACTCCAGTGTGGACCCATAACGCTTGAGGATTTCACACAGATCCTGGATGTACCACGAGCCATTCACCGTCTCACGATGAGAGTAATATCCTTAAAAATAAGAAGAAAATGTCAGTGACTGCTTTAAGACATTACTGTAAAATCAAGGATGTAATTTAATCCAGTATGTAAAAGTATAACGTTAGAAAATCTTGGTTAAAGAAAGCAAGCAAACAAAAACAAAGCACTGACCTTCAGCTACTGAGTAGCACATAAGAAAATCTGCTCCTGCTGGAAGGGTGCAGAGCGCCCCCGCATCTACAACCACATCATTGACTGTCTGACTGTCCACCACATCCATTGGTGTCACAGCTTCATCATGTTTGTCACCACGACAAGCCTTGTGTTCAAAGAAATTCATGCATTTACAAGCAGCATGAAATCTGTATCCATACTATATATTAAGGACATTTTGTGGAAGAAGGACAAATTACCTGCAAGATGAAGATCTTGGGTTTCCCTACAAGGCTACGGCATTTATCCCCCTTGAACAAATCAGTGATTTCTTGAATTTCAATCTGCCCATCGTAGGCATAGATGTGACCATTTTCCCCATGACTTAAAAAGACACAGACAAAACAGTCTGCATCTACATGGTTAGCAGCAGCAGCTGAAATCAAAGGAATATTCTGGATTAAACAGAGCCTACAACTTTATTTGGAGCACGATATGGCATGCTGTTGATTACCACAGAACTTTTTTTTGTACTTTTCCCTCAAGTTATAAAAACACTTTGATGCATTTACATTAATGATGAGGTTGATTCTAGCACACCAGTCAGCGCTATAGCTATAATTAGAATTTTGAAACAGTATTACAACGGCATTTTTCCCATATTTATTCTAGTGCTGACTTCAGTTGTAAGTATATTAATGTAGATATGTTTTTCAAATTGAGAGAAGAGTGCCATTTGTTTGTGGTAATCAAGAGTAGAGCCTGGAGAATTAATCTTGTTCTCCCAGAATTGTAACTTTTAAACTATATATAACAACAAAAACAATATCTGTGAATATTGTAAAATAATTAAATCACACACATACACATACAAATAGATGCATATGTGTGAAATAATAAAAACATGTAAATAGTGCCAAAGATGCTGTTGATTAGCTGCTGTGTTTAACTTGGGATATTTAAGTTTGGCTCCCATTTCTCAAAACATGCATTAAAGAGAAAATATTGAGGCACCTTCTCTGATTTTGGATAAAACGTCTTCCCGTTTGTAATCATCATAAGCCTTCACTTCAAAACCCAGATCTTGAAATCTGACAACAGATATAAAAGAAAATGTACAAATTAGTTATTGTTCTGTTACTTTAATAAAAGACAAGAAAACCGTTTCTTCATCAACCAACACACTGTGACTCATAGTCATGTTTGTGTAGCAAACACAGATGTCAATGACAGTGGTCATGTGATACTGTTATTCTCTGGTGTGTGTGTGTGTATGTATATATGTATATATATATAAAATCTTTTGAGCACTATAATTATGTATTTTTGATTACTTGGCCAAATACCTTCTAACAAGGTTCTGCCCGTCTGCATTTGTGCCAGAGCGGCTGTTCAACATGAGCTGCCAGTAAAAACGTTCATGGTTAAAGATCAGAGCCATTCCTCGCTTCTTGTGGTCCATCTTATACTCCTCATTAGGATCCAGACTGAATACACTGACAAATGAGATATAAAATCATATAAATATAAAAATGAGAAATATAAAATATATGAATGAGAGTTACTTAAACTCAAAACTGTACAATTTCTACATGTTGCAATGTATCATAAGGTTTTACCTTTGATTAAAGCTATCAGTTACTGTTATGTTCTCTCTGACTGAAAGAAAAGACAAGATCAACACAAACCACTAAAATTTGATTTGCAAAGCAAGAATATGAAATATGCAAATGTTCAGAGGATGTATTCAAGCCACAAAGATTGAAACCACAGTGAAAGACATTGGGCTAACTGTGGTCTAAGGGGTGTAGGCCTACCTATTAGAAAGAAGACCTAAAGTTCAATGAACACACTGAGGTCAAGCTTGTATTGTTTGTTGAGCACCTGGTCATGCTGGATTTCAATGGCTTTACAACCAGTTTGTCAAGCATTGCAGTCAACATAGGCAAATTCTATATTTACACTGTACAGATCCTTCTCTCTCGGATCATACACGAGTTATAAACTAGATTCCTTTCTACCTGTCTGTCCCGCTAAAGCGCTGTCCTTCTCCACAGCTCCTAAGGAGAACAAAGAAACATATTAGGGACTTTAATAGCATATGGATTGAGATATTGAGTTAGAAGAGTCCGGTTGTAAATCATATTTGGTGTGTATGATCATGAATACTTGTGATTCATGTTTCGACAAATACCACCTACTTCAGGTGCAAGAATAAGGAAATGAAACCAACAGTGTCTCACGAACAACATTAACGGTGTATAAATATTTAGCTACTTTTCTTACAGAATAACTAGATAAACACCTTACCAGATCCATCGCTCTTGACGTGACTTGCCATCGCTGTTGCAGCGGAGAGAATCTGTGCGAACCTGTGGAAGGCTTTAACAACAAACTAACCACAGCGAACACAGAACAATCGACTAGTCACCAAACGCAACAGTTTAACCTATGGAATGGCACTGAAACGTTAACCAATCACAGGCCAGTACAACCTTAACCAATCACAGGTCGGTAAAATGTCAACCAATCACAGGCGGTCTGTCGCGATCGAACCTTTGGTCGGACTGGTCGGACTCGGTGAAGTTGGTTACAACTTCCGCTTTAAATTCTTTCTTTCTTTCCTTCCTTCTTTCTTGAGAAGGGTCTGGCTGCAGCTTGGCGCTTGCACTCTCAGACACTTGCACTCTTAGACTTGCACTCTCAGACACTTGCACTCTTAGACGTGCACTCTCAGACACTTGCACTCTCAGACACTTGCACCCTTAGACTTGCACTCTCAGACACTTGCACTCTTAGACTTGCACGCTCAGACACTTGCACTCTTAGACTTGCACTCTCAGACACTTGCACTCTTAGACTTGCACTCTCAGACACTTGCACTCTTAGACTTGCACTCTCAGACACTTGCACTCTTAGACGTGCACTCTCAGACACTTGCACATTACCATAAAGTTGAACTGATTTCAACTCTCCTTGACGCCCTTGCCGGCCAAGATGCGCCTCGCTGCTCCTCGCCGCCTTTCGCCACCAGCTCACATTGAAAATTAATGTCTTTCGGTCACTTTGACGCTCTCGCCGCCGTTAGACGCCGCACGTTAGACGTGCACTCTCAGACACTTGCACTCTCAGACACTTGCACTCTCAGACACTTGCACTCAGACAATTGCACTCTTAGACGTGCACTCTTAGACACTTGCTCTCTCAGACACTTGCACTCTTAGACGTGCACTCTCAGACACTTGCACTCTTAGATGTGCACTCTCAGACAATTGCACTCTTAGACGTGCACTCTTAGACACTTGCTCTCTCAGACACTTGCACTCTTAGACGTGCACTCTCAGACACTTGCACTCTTAGACGTGCACTCTCAGACACTTGCACTCTCAGACCCTTGCACTCTCAGACACTTGCACTCTCAGACACTTGCACTCTCAGACTTGCACTCTCAGACACTTGCACTCTGACTTGCACTATCAGACACTTGCACTCTTAGACGTGCACTCTCAGACATTTGCACTCTCAGACACTTGCACTCTCAGACACTTGCACTCTTAGACGTGCACTCTCAGACACTTGCACTCTCAGACACTTGCACTCTTAGACGTGCACTCTCAGACACTTGCACTCTCAGACACTTGCACTCTTAGACGTGCACTCTCAGACACTTGCACTCTCAGACACTTGCACTCTTAGACGTGCACTCTCAGACACTTGCACTCTCAGACACTTGCACTCTCAGACTTGCACTCTCAGACACTTGCACTTCCGCTAGCGACGTCACTTGCAGTCTTTTTTATTTTGTTCTATTTATTTATTCTTTTTGTTCGAATCTCTCAACATTTTACAACAGTAGCCAGGTGGTGTAAACAAGAAAAAAATTTATTTTATTTATTTATTT
Organism: Sinocyclocheilus grahami; assembly: GCF_001515645.1. Taxonomy (NCBI): domain Eukaryota; kingdom Metazoa; phylum Chordata; class Actinopteri; order Cypriniformes; family Cyprinidae; genus Sinocyclocheilus; species Sinocyclocheilus grahami. The sequence continues at coordinate 475,201 of NW_015505670.1, forward strand.
AGTCATTTAGCAGAAGCTTTTATCCAAAGCGACTTACAAATGAGGACAACAGAAGCAATCAATTGTAGTATTAAAACAACTAAAAACAGATCCAAAACTAAAAGCTAAAATTTTATA